>NW_006239433.1:13390-51321 GCF_000226075.1 Solanum tuberosum
TTCAGTTGCTCCACTAGACAGAGCTGCACCTAGAGGGGCTACTTCCGATATTGGCAGAGGAACAACCCGTTTGTATGCTATCAACAGTTGCCAAGAGCAAGAGGATTCACCAGATGTTGTCACTGGTATGATTCAAGTCTTTGGCTTTACTGTTTATGCTTTGCTAGACCTAGGAGCGAGTTTATCTTTTGTAACTCCTTATGTTGCTATGAACTTTGATGTTATTCCTGAGTAACTTAGTGAACCATTTAGCGTTTCTACACCTGTTGGTAAGTCTATTCTAGCAGAGAGAGTCTATCGTGACTGTCCTGTTTCCGTCAATCACAAGAGTACCATGGCTGATTTAATTGAGTCAGACATGGTAGATTTTGATGTAATTCTTGGTATGGACTGGCTTCATGTCTGTTATGGCTCAGTTGATTGTAGAACTCGAGTAGTCAAGTTTCAGTTTCCAAATGAGCCAGTCTTAGAGTGGAAAAGCCATTCAGCAGTGCCTAAGGGTCGTTTCATTTTGTACATTAAGGAAAGAAAGTTAGTTTCTAAGGGATGTGTCTATCACTTAGTCCGAGTTAATGACTCAAGTGTTGAGGTACCTCATATTCAGTCAGTTCCAGTAGTAAAGGAGTTTCTAGAAGTCTTTCCAGATGATCTTCCCAGAGTTCCTCCTGAGAGAGAGATAGACTTCGGTATAGATCTTCTTCCAGATACTCGTCTGATATCTATTCTGCCATATAGAATGGCACCAACAGAGTTGAAAGAGCTTAAAGAGCAATTGAAAGATTTGCTAGATAAGCATTTCATTCGACCAAGTGTCTCACCTTGGAGCGCTCCAGTCTTGTTTGTGAGGAAGAAGGATGGTTCCCTTAGGATGTGTATAGATTACCGTCAGTTGAACAAGGTTACCATCAAGAATAAGTATCCTCTTCTGAGGATTGATGATCTTTTCGAGCAGCTTCAAGGTGCTTCCTGTTTCTCAAAAATTGACCTCAGATCAGGTTACCATCAGTTGAAAGTAAGGGAATGTGACATTCCAAAGATAGCATTCAGGACCCGTTATGGTCATTATGAGTTTTTGGTCATGTCGTTCGGTTTAACTAATGCACCAGCAGCGTTCATGGACCTTATGAATAGAGTATTCAAACCTTATTTAGATATGTTTGTTATTGTCTTCATTGATGACATACTAATCTATTCAAGGAATGAAGAGGATCATGCTAGCCATCTCATAATAGTTCTAGAGACTTTGAAAGATAAGGAGTTGTACGCCAAGTTCTCTAAGTGTGAGTTTTGGCTTGAGTCTGTGGCATTCTTGGGCCACATAGTTTTTGGTGATGGAATTAAAGCTGATACTCAGAAAATTGAAGCAGTGCAGAATTGACCTCGACCCACATCTCCAACTAATATATGGAGTTTCTTAGGTTTGGCTGGCTATTATAGAAGGTTTGTAGAGGGGTTCTCGTCTATTTCATCCCCTTTAACGAAGTTAACTCAGAAGACAGTGAAATTTTAATGGTCTGAAACTTGTGAGAAAAGCTTTCAGGAATTGAAGAAGTGGTTGACTACTGCCCCAGTTTTTGACCTTACCGGAAGATACTCAAGGTTTTGTGGTGTATTGTGATGCATCTAGAGTTGGTTTGGATTGTGTCTTAATGCAGAATGGCAAAGTTATAGCTTATGTCTCCAAACAGTTTAAAGTTCATGAGAAGAACTACCCAACCCATGACTTAGAGTTGGCTGCTATAGTATTCGCTTTGAAAATATGGCGTCATTATTTGTATAGTGTTCATGTTGTATGTATTCACTGATCACAAGAGTCTTCAATGTGTGTTCACTCAGATAGAGCTTTATCTCAGACAAATGAGGTGGTTAGAGTTACTCAAGGAATATGACATGAGTATTCTTTATCACCTAGGTAAGGCTAATGTTGTTGCTGATGCCTTGAGTAGGGTGTCTATGGGTAGTACCGCCCATGTTGAGAAAGAAAGAGAGAGTTAGCAAAAGATGTGCATAAGCTAGCACGCTTAGGAGTCCGACTTATGGATTCCACATAAGGAGGAATAGTGGTGACGAATGGGGATGAATCATCACTAGTGTCGGAAGTGAAAGAAAAGCAAGACCAAGATCCCATTTTGCTAGACTTAAAGGCAAATGTTCATAAGCAAAGAGTATTAGCTTTTGAACAAGGGGGAGATGGTGTATTGAGATATCAAGGTAGATTGTGTGTACCTATGGTGGATGGACTCTAAGAAAGGATCATGGAAGAGGCTCATAGCTCCAGATATTCCATTCATCCGAGTTCCATAAAGATGTAACGCGATTTGAGAGAAGTGTATTGGTAGAATGGCATGAAGAAGGGCATTGCAGAGTTTGTTGCTAAGTGTCCAAAATGCCAGCAAGTGAAAGTTGAGCACCAAAGGCCCGGTGGTTTGGCACAGAATATAGAACTTCCAGAATGGAAGTGGGAGATGATTAATATGGACTTCATCACAGGTTTACCAAGGTCTCGCAGACAACACGATTCTATTTGGGTAATTATCGACAGAATGACAAAATTAGCCCATTTTCTCCTAGTAAAGACTACCCATTTAGTAGAATATTATGCCACGTTATATATTCAAGAAGTGGTAAGACTTTATGGAGTCCCAATATCCATTATTTCATATAGAGGTGCACAATTTACTGCATAGTTCTGGAAATCTCACTACTAGAATTTTGGACTATAGCAACAGTTTCATATGCGTTGCAATAGGACCTAAAACTGTTGCCATAGTGCTACAGCAACGGTTTGTCAACCGTCTCATCTGCTCGCGTTACTATAGCTCTATTGTAACAGTTAATGTAACAGTTCTCGAAAGCGTTGCTATAGGGACCTCTATTGCAACGGTTTTCCTTCCATCAATAGGCACTATAATATTACAACAATTGTAACGGTTAACAACTGTTGCATTAGGGGTTGTGGTAACTGTTAGCAAGCGTTGCAATAGAGTCTGTTGCAATAGGATGTTCTTATCGCAACACTTTTTTAAATATTATGGCAACCATTTTTTATTGATATTGCAACCATTTTATTTTCTATTGCAACCAATCTATATGAATCTACAGTTTTTCCCAACCTGTTGCAATAGTTCATGTTTCTTGAGCATTATATATATATATTTAAAAATCAACAATTTATAAAAAGTTCTCTAAATCAAATCACGAAAGAAAATGACTAATTGTATAGCCGAATCATATATATAATTCTAAATATCCTAGTCACTATCCATAAAGGTAAAATATATATACCAAAATACATATTTTCAATAGTTTGCACAGGTTCCATACTAATAGAAATTAAAACAAAAGACTGTAGCTTAACAAAAGTTTCAAAAATGACAAAGAAACAAAAAGAGTCGAGCTAATGCAATAGGTTTCTACAACTTTCAATCAAATATATCAAGGTCTTCATCACTACTGCTTTCATCATCCTCTTGGTTATCTTCTCCACCTACAAAAGACCATAAATTAAAGTTTATTGAGAGCAAATGTGGAAGAAAGATAGTTCAGATTTATGTAATTAAATCATTTGTCTCGATCTATTCCACATCTGTGTAAGTGAAATAAGCAAACATTTCATTTGCTCAATCAACTGTGCATAAAAATTTATTTTTTTCCCTGCTGTAAAATGCAAGTTGTATCCAGCAACCTGAAATGGCTCTCAATTGAATTTTGAAGATGATCATTCCCACAAATTAAACAGGAAACACATAAATTATTGCAAAATATACCTAGAAGAAAAATAGACATCAATGCAGAATATAAATGGGCACAAATTAGACAAGTTAATTTATTTACTCTTATTGTCCTTTACAACCAATCAAACATTCGCAAGTGAATATATCACTTGCTATAAGTAGGAGTTTTTATCCTAGTGCATTCAGCGTAACAATATTCACTAGATAAGTTCTGTATAAAGCAAAAAGGAAAGGAAGTACACTTAGTTTTGTACACAGTAAACTCAGATTAGAACTATTTTTCTTTAAGTGGGTGCAAGGCTGGTTGGGCAATATAAATGGCTCAAAAATTGGTAATCCAGCATTGTATTGAAAGAGAGACACATTAACAAAACACATGCAAGGGGAATATGTAATAAAATAAACATGACACTCAAATATAGCAACACTAGCAGTGTACCAAAGTATACCACAATATCTGGAAAAAACAATTTTCAAGGGAAAGAATTTAACAACCAAACAGGAAGGGACAGAACCTTTAGACTTTATTAAATCACTTCCAATTCACCACGAGTACTAGTCAAATTCAAGCCATGAAAGTTATCAAGGTCGACCAAAATCAACAAATGAGTAGTCCAAAATAGGCCTTCACTGACATGAAGAACCCATATTCCTAAATAGATGAAATCCAAGATAACATTGTGTGATGATGCTCATCCAATATTTCATAAGCAAACAGACTGAACATTACTCCCTATGCCAATTCTAATAGCCGAGCAAGAAAAATTATTCAAAAAGGCATCATAAATCACATGCACACACCAAGCACACAAGTTATAAGTTTCCAAACATCATCCAGACTCGAGGTAGGTTTGAGATTCATAGTTTTTCAGATCTGCCAAGTCAAGCGAGGAGGATTCTTAATCTGAAAGAGGCTCACGTACCAGCCCTTAACAATTTGTTCATTATATTCAGATGCTTGAAAGTGTATTATTTTGGTCCTATTTTGTTTCGTTTTTCTATTAGGATCCAATATTGGTTAAGTTTGTGCATGGTGTGTATGGGTAAACTGTTGGTAGAAGCAGCTGATTATGGAGGAAAATCAACTCCATATAAGTAAATATTCAAAGCTGATATGTGCAAAATAGGTACAGAAGCAACATAAGGTTGGAAATAATGCTGAAAATTAAAAGAAAGAAACAGAAGCAGTTTCAGAAACAAGTAGTAGCTGCAACCTTCGGGCAATGATCTGCCAAACTTAAGCCAAGAATTGAATTTTTTTCAAAAGAGTACATGTACAAATAGCTTAGATACACATACAAATTG
Organism: Solanum tuberosum; assembly: GCF_000226075.1. Taxonomy (NCBI): domain Eukaryota; kingdom Viridiplantae; phylum Streptophyta; class Magnoliopsida; order Solanales; family Solanaceae; genus Solanum; species Solanum tuberosum. Next base: position 18,430 of record NW_006239433.1, read on the forward strand.
TCTACAAACTAGCAGTTACAACAACAGTTTATCTGTGTCAGCTATAGGCTAACTTTTTAGTTCTAAAGATTTATCGTTTCCAACTATCCAACATTACACTAAAAAATAAGAGCCATAATAATTTCACAATTTAATATGGCACACTAATGAGAGAGCTATGATTCAAAGACTAACGTTTTCACAACCAAATCATTTGGAAAAGGAAAAGAAGCGTCCTACTTTACCCTGAATACTCAAAACAGGGGCCTGATCGAGATAAACCTATACACAAAAAGTGAGTACAAAACTCAATAGTCGCATTGAGTCAACTGCACATTGTTAACGGCTCTTTAAAACGAGAGTCTCCAAACTCACATATATACAGATAGGCAGATGTACAACACCATAACTAACATGAGAAGTTGAATTGTAGTCTCCCTTTTAGCAAGAAAATTTGGCAGCACATCTATACCAAGCTAGCGTTGAAGTGAAGAAAAAGAAAAATAATAAATGTCATACCTTGATTGTTTTTGCTAGAAGATCGATGATTCAAAGGTTCCATAGCTTCTTGTGGTGACTGAGCACCCAATGATGCCAGCATGGCAGCATTCAATTGAAGTCCAGGGTACATACGATTAAGTCGTCCAAGAATATCATCTGTAACTTCTTGGTGTATGGTTACTTTTTGTTGTTCTAATTTTTTCGCCATCCTTTGATGCATCCTCTCTTCCAATTCCTCCAAAAAAAATTCCATCCTCTCATTATTAGCAGTTAAATAAGGTTCAGAAAGCGCGAAAGCGCTTTCCTTTTCAAAGTACTTTTGGTAACTCCTCGTCCATACAATCTCATGCTCCCTGGGTGTTCATCTCCCATGACTGGTGTAAAAGCATCAAATGATTGATCGTCATCTTCACTCTGTTGACTTTGCAGTTTCTCCATTTCAGCCTACAAATCAAATTCAAATAAATAAAATCAAGTATTTAAGAACAAATAAAGGATCTTAACAACGTTATAACCAAATAAAAGTCATAAAATTTTACTAAGTGTATCTTCGTTGGAGTCCTTGTATTCTCGACCAGATTTTCTTGATCTTGTAGCCACAAAGAGTTCTTTAGCTGACAGCTCATCGTGGCTTTCCTTCTCTTCTTCCTAATTATATAAAAGTTGGCATTAAAGATCTTTTATGGAAACAAGTTTATATTTAATGATTAACAGGAGAACATACCAAATTATTGTGTATCACAGCAAAACTTGTTTTACCAACAGTATGGGGATTCATCCTTTTACTATCAAACTAAAAAATTAAAATCTAACCTTGAATTTTTTGGAGTCCCAATATTTGAGAAGATCCTTAAAATCAGATTCTGAAACATCTTTGGGCTTATTTGCCATTCGAAGATCATCATTATCATATGCTTTATAGTTCTTCTCATACAAGTCATTCTTATACATTCTCCGAGCATTTTTATTTCCTTCCAAAGCCCATTTTTTTGCACTATCAGGAATATCATATTTCTCTTACAATTATTCTTTATATTAGTAAAAAGTATGAAAAGTTTATAACTAAAATTAGAAATGCAGGAACTCAAACCTTGGTATAATCCCACAAATCTTTTTTGTGTCCATATTCTTCCAATTATGAATATTAAGAGGACAAAGCATCGCATTCCTTGCCAAGGTTCCAAGAAAACTCCCCAACTCTGTTACAATGGCATTAGTAGGACCAATGGGTTGATTGTACTTATTCAACACGACCAACTTACGCCCTTGTCGCCCATGTACATTTTGCATTACTGTATTACCTCTTTTGTTTTTTTGAGTCACAGGGCCTACAATAATACGAAGCAAAGTTACACAACATATCAACAATGTTATCTGATTTTACAATTCCAATACATTTAAATATTTAGAAATGAATTTATATGTTTTTACCTAGTTCTCCTGATAGTTCATTTTCTTCTGAATTATGTGTCTCTTGTTGCACTTGGTCTTGTATATCGTGTGCCTCTATAGTAGGAGATTCTCTTGGCACATGTTTTAACTGTTTCTCTGAAACTTGTGCTACTACAGTGGAAGAATTCATAGGTGCTTGTTGCACTTGTCTTTGTACAACTTGTGCTTTTAAAGTGGAAAAAATTCGGAGGCACATGTTGCTTTTGATTTTCGGCATAGATTTTGCTTTTTAGAGTGGAGCAACTTTGAGGCATTTGTTGCATTTGATCCTTTTTAGACAGTGCTTTCAAAGTACAAGAATTCTGAGGCACTTGTCGCAATTCTTCTTGTAATGTTTGTGCTACAAGAGTAGAGGAATTTCGCGGCAGAATAGATTGAACATTGTCTTTTGATCTCAATGATGAAACCTTTTTGTAAGCCATAGATGTAAGTGTTCCAGCTTGCATATATTGTTTTCCTTTTCCTTTCTTGTTTTGTCTTGAAATCTCCTCCTGCCTCATGACTATCAAATCTGTCAAAATGATATATATGAATAGAACTAGATCTTTTTAAGCACAGTATAAACATAAGGTACTTTACATGTGCATCAGGTACAATAACAAGTCTAAGATATTATACAATACAATATACATGTGCATCATGTACAATAACAAGCCTCAAATTTCATTTCAATCAGGTATGAGTTTATCACAATTTGTCATGACTTCTATCTTGTCTGGTTACCCTGAAGAGAGACGATTCTTATCATATTACCAACAACTTTAGGACTGCCATCAATTTTAAAAGTTTAGTGATATTGAAAACTTTGCACTAACCAAAAAGAAATTTGATTCTGAAGATAGTTCAAGCAACACAGACCTTCCAATAGTCGTAGTCCGTCAATAGTGTTGTTGAGATTCCCTTTAATGATTTACTAGCTAGCCTGTAAATAGAAGGTGAATGTCCTGTAAAATTGAAACAATTAAGAATAAAATTTTAAGAAAAATAAAATAAATGGAATCAATATCATGAAGTAGTTCCATCAATATCATCATGGTTGCTTGAAAGTGGTGTATTTCGTGAGGAAAGTCTCTCCCCGTGAAAAATCCATTTGTTGTATCCATCCACAAATCCATTTACAATCAAGTGATCCCCCACCACATTTCTATAATGGACTGACAAATATTTTGCTTCTCGGGTGGTGTCGAACAATGGTGCTTGCGTTGCGGGAAATGCCAATAACGATTGATGCATTTTTTGCAAGGGCATAATATTTCATTTCCTCTAGAAGCTCGTTGAAATGTCTTATCAAGAAAATCATTCACTCCACTAATATATTCATCACTACATCGTCTCCGACTCATCCAACTTCTATCTAAATTATACATTGATATCTATGCGACACAAAAAAGATAAAAATAATCAAATTTATGACAAACTATGAAATAAAAAAGAAAACAATGTTTTACACATGAACAAACATATCTCAAAAATGTACATGAAGAATATGTAGTTTAAAACTCATAGCAATCACAATGCAATTTACAACAAGCATTTCATAATTTTGCTTAATATATCAAACAAATATCAAAGTTCCCTTGATCATTGGAAATGTATACAAAACACTGATCCACATGACCTATCAAGAAAAAGTTTTAACAATGTTGATGGAGCTTGCTTTTCTTTATTTTTGATCCTAAAGTAATGGCAAAATACATAGATAGTCCGTCAAAAGTTTGCTTCTTTTTCATTTTCGACACTTCAAATAAAGGTTAGTACTATTAAAACGCTACAACCTTAGAAGGTCACAATGATGGATAAGTTGGAGTGTTCGATAGGTTCTGACCTTTGTTGTAGTGTTAAAATAAAAATTGAAGCCAACTTTGATTGGTTATCTATATATGTATCTGGAAGTAATCTTACTTCTTTGGTTTTGGGAGTTCAACTGCTACCTGCTTTAGTGATGTTTCAAAAGCAATATTTACCTGGGTAATAATACCAAACTAGTCTAATCCTACTAGTACACCATGGAACAAGCCTACATTCTATTCTGTTGAACAACTAATCAACACTTCTTACCCACATGAAGATAGATTATTTACCAAAATATATGTTCATAAGACAGATTTAGAAAATCAGATGTCATACCAATTAGAAATACTTTAAAAAATAGCTCATACTCAATAACAATTTACTTTATATTATCCTAAAGAACAATAAGATTAACGATTATGAAATAATTTCAAAGATACTTTTAACTACTAAAAGGAAAAGTAGAAAAATCATAACAAGCTTATCATTCTTTCAAATTTATGCTATTAACGACTTATGGACATTCAAGAAATTGAAAATGGTCGCTAGATTCACATGAAGTTCAGATCATATTCTAACACACCAAAAAATCGCCTTGAGGATTCAATTCTTTTCAAAAAAGTATCCCTACTGATCTTTTTGATAAGAAATCAGGGCAAAACAGTCTTTAAAAGTTATAAAACAGATTTGTAAGGCAAATAATATTGATCTAGAATTATAAGAAGTTTCAGATTTTTCATGTCTAAAAGCTCTAAATACCAACCAACAATGAATTTCAGTTTTTCCTTTTTCATGCTAATGTATCTCTTGTTTCCTGTTGCTCTAACGTAACTCTTCAACAATAGTGAAAGCGAAATTTCTCACATCCTAGCTACTCAAGCGAGAGGTGAAATCAAGGAAGACATCATCAATGCAAGGGTATTCAAACCCGATTGAATAACTCATGGAACAACAAATCCAACATCAATATCAAGAGAAATATGGTCTAGAGTAATCAATTGCACCATAACTACCAACAAAACTTTGAACCCACAGTTGCTATTATTGAATGGGAAAAACCCACAATCAGAAAAAAAAAAAAAAAAAAAAGATACATCAAATACACACTAACTACACCTCAACGATTAAACTCAAAAGAAGAGATTCAAGAAGAAAACCTCAATAGCTCAAACTTGAAATTTCTTCAGCTATAACCTCAAAAATGTAAGAACAGAACCTCCAACAGTTGAAGAAGAAAACATCAAGATTTCTCAGATTTCACAAGCAAGCCTTCAACCTTTCATTTCCTTTGATTTCACAATAGTTTAGAGAGAGGTGGGTTTACATTTGAAGAAAAAAAAGGGTTTAAGTTTGCCCTAAATTTACAGACAAGAAGAACGTACCATAAGAATCAAATCCCTGCAAAACGCTATAAGTTTACCCTGAAATGGTGTTCTGGAACAACAAATCCAACATCAATTTCACCATAACTACCAACAAAACTTTAAACCCACAGTAGCTAAAATTGAATGGGAAAAACCCACAATGATAAAAAAAATACATCAAATACACACTAACTACACCTCAACGATTAAAGGCAAAAGAAGAGATTCAAGAAGAAAACCTCAACAACTCAAACTTGAAATTTCTTTAGTTATAACCTCAAAGATGTAAGAACAGAACCTCCAGCTGTTGAAGAAGAAAACATAAAGATTTCTCAGATTTCACAAGCAAACCTTCAGCCTTCCATTTCCTTCGATTTCACAAGATTTTAGAGAGAAATGGGTTTACATTTGAAGAAAAAAAGGGTTCAAGTTTGCCCAAAAATTAAAGACAAAAAGAACTTACCATAAGAATAATCAAATCCCTGCAAAACTCTACATGCTTGCCCTGAAATGGTGTTCTGCTTTATGAAAAATACGTCAAAGAGAAGAGGAGTGACAGTGTATGGTGTTGTGTTTGTTGAAGAGATGAAGAATGGCTTTAGAAAATGTTTGTATATATCTGGTAGAGAGAAAAATAAATTAGATTTAATAAATTAATTAAAAATAAAATAGAGTGAAATGTTTTTAGCGGGTTTAGCCAAAATAAAAGAGGGAAATTATGGAGGGATTTAATAACCGTTCCAATAGAAAAAAATTCGCATTAAATGTTGCCAAGGATGACTTTATGGCAACTGTTCTAGTAACCGTTGCAATATGTAAGTCTATTGCAACGGTTTTCACACAGTGGCAACGAATTTATTACCAAGTCGTATAAAAAACACCCAATCCTTTTGGCAACGGTTCAAACAGTTGCAATAGATCCTCTATAGTAACAGTATCTTAAGTGTTGCCAAAAATTCCGTTGCCGTAGGCCTAATTTCTAGTAGTGTCTTTTCAGAAAGGTTTGGGTTCGAAAGTGAACTTAAGTACTGCATTTCATCATAAGACTGATGGGCAAGCAGAGCGCACTATTCAGACCTTAGAGGATATGTTGAGGGCTTGTGTGATTGATTTCAAAGGGAATTGGAATGATCACCTACCTCTCATTGAGTTTACTTAAAACAATAGTTATCACTCTAGCATCCAAATGGCTTCTTATGAAGCTTTTTATGGGAGAAGATGCAGATCTCCTATTAGATAGTTTGAAGTTGGTGAAGCAGGGTTGATAGGACCAAATTTAGTTCACCAAGCTATGGAGAAGGTGAAAGTGATTCAACAAAAGTTGAAAATGGCACAGAGTCGTCAAAAATCCTACATTGATGTTAGGAGAAGGGCGTTAGAGTTCGAAGTAGATGATTGGGTATATTTGAAAGTTTCACCGATGAAGGGTGTTATGAGGTTTGGTAAGAAGGGGAAGCTTAGTCCCGGTATATTGGTACCTTATCGTAATATACCAAAAGGATTGGCAATGTAGCTTATGAGTTAGAGCTACCACAAGACTTGGCAACGGTTCATCCGGTATTTCACATCTCTATGTTGAAGAAATGCATGGGAAATCCTTCATTGATCATATCAACTAAAAATATTGAGATCAAGGATAGCTTATCTTATGAGGAGATTCTGGTTCAGATTCTAGATCGCCAAGTTCGCAGGTTAAAAACAAAGGAGGTTGCGCCAGTCAAAGTCCTTCGGAGGAACCAATTTGTTGAGGAAGATACTTGGGAAGATGAGGAGGATATGAAGAAGAGATATCCACATCTCTTTGAATCCGAAGAAAATGCAGACCAAGGTACTAATTTTCTTCTTAGTCCTATCTAGATTATGAGTAAGAATGTTGTTTGTTTGCATTTGCTTGTTGGGTGTTTGAACTTGATGTTACTACCCTTAGCTTAGTAAGAGTAAATCTCATTCAAGGACAAATGTTCCCAAGGGGGAGATATTGTAACATCTCACAACTAGAAAGAACTAGAAGGAAGATTAGAATCTGGAAATAGTTTTTTTTTTTTGGAAAGTATAAGGAAATCTGGAAAATTACAAGTAAATTAGAGTTGAGTTTTGGTCAACTTCAGATGGCCATAACTACTAGCTCAGGATGAGTTAGTGTAGTTCCAGCTATGGTTGGGAAGCTGTTGGAATGAGCTTTCCAACGCCACCAAGTTTGCGCGATTCTGAGTTCATATGAGCAAGTTATTCCCTTTGGAAGTTGGGTTGTTAGATTAAGGAAATGTCCAATCCGAAAATATAAGGGGTATTTTAGTCTTTACACTGCCCTATTATTTTAATCCCTTTTTAGGAGTTTAATATGGGTCAATTCAGAACTTAGTCAGTTTTAGAACTTGGGATTTCACGCTAGGGCAAAGGAGAAAGGAGAACAGAAAAGAAGACGGAGAAAAGGGCAAATTCATCAAGATCAATAAAGGAACTTGGTGTTTCGCCAAGGATTTACTTCTATCAGGTATGTGAGGCTCTCATAATGTTGGGATCGTTCTCCCACGTGCCAAGCATATTTATTTAAGTTTGGATTTACCCTAAAAGCATTTGAATATTGATGATCTTGATACCTATTCTTGAATTCATATATTGTTCTTGAATTTGACCGAGTTAGGAAGTTCCTGAGTTCGTTACGTCGCATTATAGGGTCGTTTCGAGTTAGGTTCTTAGATACATTTGCTGGGTATCTGTATCTAAAAGTAATTTAAGAAAAAGAACCGAGTTTGGGTGAATTGGGGTTGGAAAATGAAGAAGAAATTTCATCGGGCGAAATTAAGAAGTAGCCGCCGTCGCGCGCCTAGTGCCCAGATTTGATCATTTCAGTTTCGCGTCACGAAGCTGACACGAGGTGTTCTGCCTCAAAAGCCGTTTTCAGAATCAAAATTAAATTATACCTCTGCATCGCGGACCCACCTTCAAATATTGATTTTTGGTCTTTTCTCATGTTTAACTATGTAAAATCATTCCTAAACATCATGAGATCTTTCCAGCCATAAATCTTAATCTTTGAATCCATAATTCAATTCAAGGATCAGTTAAGAGTCAAGTCAAGAGCAGTTAAGGTCAAAGTCAAGAGTCAAGTTAAGATGAGTTCTTGAAGTTTTCAAAAGTCTTTCACAAATGTTTTAAGACTTAAGCTTCGAGTTCAGTAAGGATGTAAAATTGAAGTTCTTTTCTTCAAAGAAGTATATGGGGACTATGTATTCCCAAAGAGATTTAAAATGTTTCCACATTTAAATGAGAGCAGAAACTGAGATTTCCAAAGAGCCTTTGGGCTCGTTTTCAGAAAAGAGTAATAGCTTTCTAAATGAAGCAAGCAGGGAAACTGAGATTTCCAAGATAGCCTTTGAGCTAAGTTTTTGAGCACTAATCTCAAATCACAGAAAAAGTATGTTTTTAAAACATAAAGAGCTAATATATTTTGGGAGTAGTATTGAGCACCCATATAGGGGTGAGTTTAGACAACTCACAGCCCCCATAAACCATGTAGCCACCATGGGTAGAAAAGAGTCATATTTTTAGATAAACCATTTTCACAATAGACTAGTGGATCCACTTAGTAGTTCCTGTCCTATACCTTTGGCCGGGTATAGGATGCGCTGGCAGTGTGAGGTAGATCGTTGTATCATCACTATAGCTCTTATGTGATGGTTGTCGATTAGGGAAATTCCCACAGAAGTTATTGTATTTTATATACATCAGTTATTGTATTTTTGCGTAAATTTCAGAGTTATGTTGTATCCTTGTGTATACACAGAGTTGACATCATGTTTTTAAACAGCTTTTATTTATATTGCACTTGTTTTAAACTACTTTATATTGAAATGAGTTCAGTTAAGTATTCAAGAGTTGAGAAGAGCCAAGGTATGTGTCTCTTTCAGATTCCCTTTCAAGCCTATGTTGTTTTAGCATTCCAACTCGCATACTCGTACATTCAATGTACTAATGTCAGTTGGCCTGCATCGTCTTATGATGCACACACAGGTAACTAGGATCGGCATTCCGGCACATCGTTGATCCAGTGAGCAGTTCAGAGTCTGTTGGTGAAGCTCCTTGCATTCTGGAGGATCCATTTCATTGTTTTCTAGTTTAGTTCATTAGGATGTTGTGGGGTTTGTCACAACATCCATCTCAGTTCTTATTAGAGGCTTCATAGACAGTCAGATGTTAGTTCTTTAGTCTTTTCATTGTCATTATTCCATGTTGAAACTTGAGTTTGCCTTAATGGCCAGTTGAATGTTCCTTTATAAGATTCCAGTTTATTATATAAACTTATCTTTATTAAGTTTAAGTCTTCCGCTGAGTTAAGTAAGCTAGGCCAAGGGTTCTCTTGGGGCCAGCAATGGTCTTCAAGTGCCAGTCCCGCCCAGGGTGTAGGCTCAGGGCTTGACACACTATCTCTTTTAAAAGAACCTTTTGAGTAATAATTTCAAAGTTTGAGGATGAGAAAATGTTTTTAAACATATGAGCTTGAGTTATATTATTGAGAGTAGTATTGAGCACCGATATAGTGATGAGTTCAGACAACTCAAAGTCCTCATAAACCATGTATGCCAACGTGGGTAAAAGGGTCATACTTTTAGATGATTTCTTATTTATTTTTAGCATAGCTTAGTGGATCCACTTAGTTGAGGATGTCTTATACTCCGGCAAGGTATAAGACAATTCTGATAGCGTGGACAAGACGTTGTATCATCACATAGGTCATAGTGATAGTTGTCGGTTAGAGAATCTCCCAAATAAGAGTAAAAGAGTTATTATTGTATTTTTTTAAAAATACATTGAGTTACTATCTACTATTTTAAAAGCTTTCTTTATAATGTATCTTTATTGTTGCTTTTATATTGAACTAAGTTGAGTACTTTTGAGTTTGAGTATCCTTGAGTATCTTTGAGTATCCTTGAGTTGAGTTGAGTTGAGTTGAGATGAGATGAGGTGAGTACGTTCTTCCTTTTTATTAGTTCAAACTTATATTTGTTCTTTAGAGTTCCCCTTGCATGCTCGTACATTCCATGTACTGACGCCATTTGGCCTGCATCTTTTATGATGCAGCTATAGGAGTTCAGGGTCATCAACAGGTGCACCGTTGATACCACGTGCAGTTCCAGAGTTGCTTTGGTGAGCCTGCTTGCTTCCGGAGGATTCTCATTCACTTTTCAATTTTGTTAGGATGTCGTGGGTCTTGTCCCGACTTCCATCATTGTCATTACAGGCTTCGTAGATAGTAGTTTTTTTAGGAGTCTTTTCTTTGATGAGTCTTTTCCATTTCTTTGTTAAATGTTTTAAAGACTTGAGTTGCCTATTTCTGACTAGTTGAATATTTTTATATATTTTGAGTTATTTATTTGAGACATTTGAGTTAAATCTTTACTTTTGAATTCATCTTATGTTGAGTAAGTCTTCCGCTGAGAGTTGAGCCAAGCGCCAAGGGTCCACTTGGGTCCAACAATGGTTCTCGAGTGCCGGCCACGCCTAGGGTGTAGGCTCGGGGCATGACAAGAAGATTTTCAAATCAAATATGACAAACAATTGTGTTGTTTCAATAACATTAGCAAAAAATCTAGTATAATTAACATGTATCTAGAAGTATCTATGTATCCTAGAAGGTGAGGGCACAAATTTTGTCTATGTATCTTAGAGACATGAGAATCCACTTGGATATAGTGTATCTAGAACAAATTATACCTAATTTTGAGTTCATGTATCCTGAGATACATGATGTACCAAAATCTGGTAAGATTCGTAATATTACAATATAACATGCATCTAAGTAATTAGCTCATACACTAGGGAGATTTCTGTAAGTTACCCTTAAATAAATATTTTTGGCTCATGGGCCGACCTCGGCCCGGCCCCAATCAAGCCTCAAAGACCAAGGGCTTATATGGGTCGAGCTTATAAGCCCTAATTTTAAATGGGCTTTTAAAATCTTATCCCAATCCTACCCCAATAACGGATTTGGTTGGGTCAGCCCCATAGGCTAAGCCCATTCTGATGGCTCTAATAATTATATTAAAATAAATTTAAATTATATGTTTAAATAATTTTTTAAATATAATTTTAGATATTTCAATAATGACAGTCAAAACTCAAAAGACTTTGAACATGATAGACATCGACACATTAGAAAAATTATAAAATTTATATTGTCCATAAGTGTTAACCCTAGTTAACAACAATCCAGGAGAGTTACACAAGGTTGTAGTCTTCCCCGATTTAATAACTTATGAATTGTTACGTATATTTATTATTAATAAGATCTTTAATTAAGTATTTTACGAATCACTATACTTAAATTGTATAATTAAATAATTTTTAAAATATACTTTGAAAATATTTAGATAGTCAAAATTCAAAATGACTTAAATATGGTACTCATTGAAACATTGTAGAAATATTAAAATCATATAGTTCATAATCGTTGACCTAGTTAACAGCAATTCAAGAGAGCCACACATTAATGTTGTAGTCTTGTGCACTTGTATTTTTGTGAACCAATAGTTATATTTGCTATTAATATAAACTTTAGTTTTATTAATTATTATATAAAAATAAATTTATACTACATATTTAAATAATTTTTTAAATATAATTTGAAAATATTATTTCAATAACAACAGTCAAAACTCAAAACACTTTAGACATCAACATATTATTAAAAAAATACAAATCATAAAAATCTAGTAGTTTGTAAGTGTGATCCTATTAATATAAACTTTAATTTTATTAATTATTATATAAAAATATATTTGTACTACATATTTAAATAATCTTTTAAATATAATTTGAAAATATTATTTCAATAATAACAGTCAACAGTCAAAACTCAAAACACTTTAAAGTTTAAACTTAATAGACATCAACATGTTATAGAAAATACAAATCACAAAAATCTAATAGTTTGTAAGTGTGATCCTAGTTAACAACAACCTTGTAGAGTCACACATTAATGTAGTAGTCTTGTATCCCCTTGTTACGCCGATTTGATAATTTGTGAATCATTACTTATATTTCTCTAATTAAGTAATTTTATTAATTATTACATTTAATAAATTTAAGGTCTATATTTAAATAGTTTTGAATATAATTTTAAATCATTTCAATGACGCCAATCAAAAATCAAAACACACTTTGACATGATGGACATTAACACATTGTGAAAATTATAAAAAAAATTATATGATTTATAACTGTCGATCCTAATTAACAGCAATTTAACAGAGTCACACATTAATATTAGGAAAATATTACCTAACACTACATAAGCTTTATTTTTTTCATATTCTCTAAAACTCCCTACCATTTCAAAATATTACAAAAATTCATTTTTTTTCTTTTTCTCTAATTTTTCGGATACATTATTCACAACCCTTCCATCCCAACGATTTGTTCCTATTTTTAAGCCTAAATTCACTCCCATATATCGACAGTTACATTCATCACTCCATTTTTGAATTTAAAATCTATTCTCTCTCCAGTTCATCGATTTCAAGTTCCTAAAGAGGTAGAACTATTTCTTCATCAAATTTTTTCTTTCCAGTTCTTCAATTGTTATTTTTTTTAGTTTTTTCATCTATAATTTCGACACCATCGCTTTGGCTAACGTCATTGCTAGGTATGTTATTATTGGCGGTTGTTGTAGTGGACATCGCCGGAAAATTTGGGTAAAGAAAAAGACGGGAAATTGAAGCTTGTTTCAGGTAGGGTTGATTTTCAAATAAAACAGTGATTTTGAATTCAGATTTCTAATACATATGAATTTTTCTCCCTCTTTTAGTATTGAGTTTACCCAAATTAGTTTCACCTACTGGAGTTATGGTACCTTGTGTATTTGATTCTGATGATGAAAACTTTTATGAAACGATACGTTAATCATGAAGAATTTGAGAGCGGAAAATTCGAAAAAAAGATGCATGCTCGAGTTCTAAATTTACTGTTGAAAAAATGCTCAAAGAAAGAAGGAAAAAAAGTTGGATTTGTCATTACACGATCATCACTATCAAAGATACAAATTTTCAATGTATCTCATTTATTTTGATTCTTAATTTTGTCTTTGTTAGTGTTATTACTGATCCGATACATCACTGCTACAATAGCCTTTGTTCTATGCAATGTATCATGTTCATATTTAAGGTATTGATACATAACTTTAATGTTGTTGAATCTTCAATTAGTGTTTATCATGTTCAATATAAATGTACTTGATTCATAAATACTACCTAATGTATCATTAACTTGTATCAAGTTATATAATGTATCTTCAATCGTGATACATAAATCATAATTGTTCTATAACTGAAGAACTGTGTATCAGATTCAACAATAGGTATATTGTACATATCAATGGAAATCTTTTACTACCTGAAATATACACCCAAAATAATTCAACTAGAAGGCTATGCATCTGTACACATTATCCAATAAATACATTTGATACATAAACCCTTTATGTTATATAGCTAAGACATTGTGTATCAAATTAATTGATATGTGCATGATACATATATACCCAGACCGTCGAGATTGGCACCCATAATAACCCTGCGGTGGGAGAGCCATTACTACACCCCAACTAAGCAGCCTTAACCAAGATACTACGCATTTAAAGATACGGAAGCAGGTTTAAATGCATAAATTTTATAGAGTTCCCATAAACTCCAAACGTTTAAATAAATTAGCCAAACTAATGCGGAAGAACAACCCCTAGAACCTGAAAGTCACTGTACCAAAACTCTACTAATGACAAGTCTACGACCAAGGGGTACAACCCCGAAATTAAACAACAACTTAAACAAATAGTCTGAGTCCGAAAAGAGTGGATTTAAACAAGAAAGATCCATGGCAGCCTGAAAGAACTGGCTCACCCTTGAATCCGGTCACGCTCAATAGTCACCTAGCTGAGGTATATCAATAGCCATCTGAAGATGCCCTATACTCAACAAAGAACAAGCAAGTGTAGTATCAATACACAACCACAGTGTACTGATAGGATCACATTGCTATTCCAGTAAGCGAAATATATATAAGCAGTCACAACAAAGTAAAACACGCATATACGATATATATATATATATGTATCAGTTATCATTTTCGGAGCAATGTACAACTCCACATTCTCAATAACAAGTATATATGACAAGTCAATGGTCCTCTCATGGAACCCATACCCAAACTGTTAGTGTACCGAAATGTGGTACCCGATGTTGACATCCAATTTTGACCCTGCTTTCTTCAAATTCATTATTTTTGAGCTTCTAAATTAATAATGTATAAAATTTTATTTTTTCACAACCTTCTTACTTCAACGACTATTTATCATTACTATTATTATCATCGTTATTTTATTTCTATAATTACTACTAAAATTGTATGCTTTTATTTTATTATCACTTTTACACCTCTTTTCTTAAATAATCAATTGTCTTTATTTTATTTCAAGTTTCGTATTTATTAAATTAATTATAAATTCATATTCTTGCATCTATATTTTATATTAGCATAAAGTCGTATTATTGATATTTTTATTTACGTAAATTATTAGTTGTCATCTTATAACATATTTTGTATTAGTTATAAAGTAAGAAGCCCAAATAATTTAAAAGAAGAAAGGAAAAGGCTAAGAAATTTGGCCCAAAAGCCTTAAATCATACCAAACTTTCAGCGTAATTTTGAGCAAATTTCACATATAGCAAACATAAAAAACATATGTGTATGTTATAGCTATAGTTTGCATAATTGTGCTCCATAGCAAATTTTATGTTTGCTATGGAGCTTTTGATTTGTATAATTCGCTACAAACATCCAATTTTATACGAATTGTTTAGTTTTATATAAATTCATTTATACATTGTAATTTGTATAATAAGATCTGTATTTGTATAATTATAAGTGTATAGGACGAAAATATATGTATTTGTATTTGTATATACACTTTTCTCTTGTTTTATACAAACACAAACGCATTTTACACATTTTATACCGAAATGTATAAAATGGCTAATTGTATAACGAAAATGGCTTGTATATCGAATCAGATGCCAAAAAAAATATGTTTGCTGCGAATTACAATTAAAATAAACTATGACTATATCATTTAATTTGAATTAATAGTTTGCTATTTCAAACAATTTTCCCTATTTTATATGAGCATAGGTCCAGAAATAGCCCAAAAATGCAGCCCAAAAGCCATTTATTCAGCCTTAACGTGAGCCCTAATTAAAACCTGTGTAGCAGTTGCGCCCTTTCCAAAGCATTGCTCTTCCTGTTTGAGGAAATTTCAGAGACCTTTAACAATGGATAGAGCTTAGTCTTCCCATTTTTCGTGCAAGAATCACGCCTCTCTCCTGCGAAAAGCCAAACGCTCTTTTCCTCTTCCTGATTCACATCTCTCTTCTTTCATTCGATCAACAAGAAGTCAAAAGACTTTTTGAAATCTCTGATGAAGTCACAAGTATGGTTTTAAAATTCAAAATGGCTCTTTTGATTCATGCCTCCCACCGAAATTGAGATAAGAAGAACTCTAGTTCGTCCACTATAAAAAAACTAGTCCTTGCACACATTTAGGGGCAGATTTTCGGCCTCCATAGCACTCTTGGCATTCATTTTTAAACGAAAACTTTTCCATCGCACCACAGCCCTTTAACCACTGTTTTTGCTCCAAAATATCATATTGGCTCTGTTTTGATCTCAGCTTAGAACTATGGTTTCAAGTTTACTCGAGCTGGTCGTTATACTAACGTAGGCCTTCGACCAAAACATCTTAGTTCACTGCTCGATAACAGGTAATACTCGCCCTTTAATAGGATTAAGGGTCTAATCCTATTAGGTTCAATTTTATATTCCTAATATACGCCTAGGGTTTTAGTTCAGAGTTCAATAAGAGAAAAGAAGAGAAAAGAAGAGAAAAGAGGAGAAAAGAGAACAGGATCAAAGCGTTCATCGAGAGTCTTGTGTTTTGCTGCGGATTTTTGCCATGGGTTTAATACATAAGAGGTATCTAAGCTTCCATAGAGTTGGGTTTTCTCACCACATGCCAATCATGTTATTTTTAGTGAATTTTCATTCTTGAAATTGAAAATTTTGAGTTCTTGATGAGTCCTTGAGAAGTGTTCTTGAAGTTCATTCTAAATCTTGTTATGTTAGGGGTTTTGATGATTTCTTGAGATGAAAGTGAGTGTTTTAAGGGCTTTATTGTGTATATTAGAGTGTATTAATGCTAAGTAATCGAATCCAAGTGATTGGGGAAGAAACCGTTCGATTCTAGGCAAGTTAGGGTGAGAAACGAGCAAAGAAATTCGTCGGGTTTTGTGGGTTGGGGCCTGCCACGTCACGTCAGCCAGAGCGCCCCAACTTATGCTCTGAATTTTAGAGGCTGGCTCCCCGTGCCACTCATATCCCCAGGGTCGGCTGCCCCATCCAGTTTGCAATCGGTTGCTCTGTTTGATTTCTTTTGAAGGGTACCTTCACTCCTTTTCGATTCTAACTACTCTAAGCTATTTTTAAACACCTAGAAATCATTCATAACATGATGATAACCTTGAATTCATAATTCATAATTCAAATTCAAGGTAGAGTTAAGAGTTGAGTTTTTTAGATTTTTTTTGAACATTCTAAGAAAGTCCCTTTGAGTCCTTTTGTGGAGTCTTCTACAACTTCTAGTAACTTGTTTCAAGACTCTAGTAAGTGAGCATGAGAGTGAGGAGAATGTATTCATGAGTCAACACTATCACCTAGATCCTTCATATCATAAACCATAACTCTTGAATTCATAATTCACATTCAAGAGAGAGTTAAGAGTACAGTTCAAGAAAGCCTTTGAGTTCAATTGTGAATCCTTTGAAATCAATTATCGATTTGGACGAAGTTTTGAGGAAGTAAGTAAGAGAATGAAAAGAGTCATATACATGAGTTCCAATTAGTTTGTATATCTTCTAGTTGAGTCGTTCATGCCCATAAATTTTGCATGGACTCCATAAATTGAGTATCATTGAGAGGAGTAGTATATTCAAGTTCTAACTCTTGAGTATTAAGTTCCTAATCCCCTTTAATATTATATTTCTAATCATGGGACTATTACATGTTACCCATGAAGTCCTTGAGTTGAATTGTTCTTGCCCATAATTCCGTATGAACCATATAAGTCGAACAGTCTTGAGATGAGAAGTATCTTTGAGTCCTTGAGTTGAGTAGGTCATGCTCATAGTTCCGCATAAACCCTATGAATTGAGCATTCTTGAAATGAGTAGTATCATTGAAGTTCTTGAGTTCCAAGTATTGAGTTCTATCTATGGTTATTGAAAACCTTGCATTGAGTCGTTCACGTCCATAATTCGGCATGAACCATAATTTAATAAGTCTTTTACAAACGTTTTAACTTTATTTTAAGACTTAAGCTTTGAGTTTAGTAAAGAATAAGAGTAAAGTTCATTTCTTCAAAGATTATATGGGAACTAAGTATTCCCAAGAGTAAATGTTTTTACATTTAAGATAAGAGGAAACTGAGATTTCCAAAAGAGTTTTGAGCAGTTTGAGTACCATCTCTTTTAAGAGATAGATTTTTGAGTAATTATCTCAAACCACGGAAAGGTTATGTTTTTAAACATATGAGCTAGTATATTTTGGGAGTAGTATTGAGCACCAATTTGGAGGTAAGTTCAGATAACTCACAGCCCCTATAAACCATGTAGCCATCATGAGTAGAAAGGATCATACTTTTTACTCCTTAGTGATTTTTATCGTAGACTAGTGGATCCACTTAGTTAAGGCGTTCTATATGACAGCAAAGTATAGGACAGTTCTGGCAGCGTGGGCAAGATGATGTATCATCACTTTGGCTCATAGTGGTGGTTGTCGGTTACAGAAACTCCCACAGAATTATATTATATTTTTCTATACACATTGAGTATTATTTTATTTTTCAATGCATTGAGTTGCTATGTACAGTTTTACAGCTTTCCATATATATTGCATCTTTTACTATTGCTTTATCCTTGAATATCATGAGTTGAGTAACTTGAGTTAATCTGTACTTCATTGTGTCGAGTACCTTACTGTTGATTTTCACTGAGTTGAGAACCTTATTGCTAAGTTGAGTATCTTATCCTTGTGTACTTCTTAGTTGAGTATGTTTGAGTAGTTTTGAGTACTCTTGAGCATTCTTTGAGTTGAGTTGAACCATGTTTCTTTGAGTTGAGTTGAGTTGAGTGAGTTGAGAAGAGGTAAGTATGTTTCCTTTTTATCAAGTTCAAGCTTATATTTATGCTTTAGAATTCCCCTTACATGCTTGTACATTCCATGTACTGAGACATTTGGCCTGCATCCTTTCATGATGCAGATTCAGATATTTGGGATCATCAACAGGAACTTCGTTGATACCACATGGAGTTCGAGTTAACTATGGTGAGCCTTCTTGATTCCGGAGGATTTCATTTACTTTTCAGTTTTGTCAGGATGTCGTGGGTTTTGTCCCGACTTCCATCTTGGTCATTTAGACGCTTCATAGATAGAAAGTAGAGTTTCAGAAGTCTGTTCATTTTTTTTGTTAAATGTTTTAAATAGTTAAGTTGTCTATTTTATGGTGAGTTGAATAATTTACTTTTATTGAGAGTTTTTCAATTGAGTTAAAGCTTTGTATTTGAGTTTCAAGAATTATATTCATTTTTTAAGCTTTTGAATCCTTGAGTTACTCTTCCACATGTATTTAGCCAAGATAAGGGTTCGCTTGGGGACCAACAATGTTTCTCGAGTGTCGGCCATGTCCAGAGTGTAGAATCATGTCGTGACAAACTTGGTATCAGAGCACAGAGTTCAAGAGTCCTAGGGTGTCTATGAAGCCGTGTCAAGTAGGATCTTATTTGTGGTTGTGAGGGCCCCACTTCTATAAATGAGGGACTACAGACATTTAAAAGAGTTTCCCTTCTTTCATACTCTTAATCGTGCAATAGAGCTATGTCATAGAGATTTATTCATACTCGTGTGTTTCCCAGATTCATTCGACTACCCCCCATACTAAAGGTGGTTCAAAAGTAAAGCTGAAGATCCTTATGGATGAGTTATTCTTGAGCAAGTCATGAAATTCCAAAGGGGTTTGAGAGAAGCCCATAAGAGAGTTAAGTGTTGAGTTTCAGAGGAATACACCCATAATTATATGAATCGTGCGTTTGAGCTAAAAGCAAGTTGTACTTTTTTCCCTATGCCTTGTTTTAGCTGAGATCCTTATGAGGAAGCATGTTTAGAGCATGGGTAATATTTTCACCCGAAGAGGTAGCCTGAGTTACGAGATCATGAGAAGTAGTAGTGAAAGAGCCCATAGTTAGAGGAAAGTATGCAGAGGTTTAGTAATCTAAGTAAGGGAGATGGTGTTTTGACAAAGTTATGTTACTATAGTCATGCACCTGGTAAGTTATTGATGAGGAGATTTCCTTTATGGGTAGACTAAGAAGTGATGAGTTGTGAAGATTCCATCATAGGAGGTAGAGTGTGTTTTAGCTAGAAAGGAGTTTGCGATGAACTGTCATTGTGTAGGTAATCGCCAAGTGTAAGTGTTGAATAGAAGAGCAAAAGTATTCATAAAGTGATAGATCTAAGCTAGGCTTATCATTTTCTTGAGAGGGTCATGATGTTCATAAGGTTATAGAATTGATCAAGTAGTGAGGTATAGTATAGTAGGTGAGCAATCATGTTGATATTCGGGTTTAGTTATAAAACATTAAACTTGAATTTGAGATGAGTATCATGATCAAAAGAATGGCAACATGAGGGTGATTATGTGAGTCTTGAGATTTGATATATAAGACTTAACACATAGTAGGTGAGAAATTGAGGTGATTAGCTGCAATGAATGTGAGTAGTACAAGTAAGAGACCCTAACTTTTAGATAAGGGTAGTGAAGTGTGGCTAAATTGCAAGAGTAAAAAGAGCATTAAGAGGTGTACCAAGAGGGTATATAATTATAAAGAGGTCTTAGTACCTTCTTATTGAGAGTTCGGTAGTCATAAGATAAACTTCTCCCGAGTGTTAGAGTAAAAGAGGATGTAAACCAGTTAGAGATGTTGAAATAGGCCCATAGCTTTCAAGTGTTAGCTTTAGACCTAAGGGGAAGATGATAAGATGAGAAATCAAGTCAAGTGTTTGAGAGTATGATAGTAATGAGTTCCAAAGAGATTGGGGGATATCGTTTTGGAGGTCCTTTTAGTAATGGAGTTGTTAGAGTACTAAGCTTGAATGTGGTGTTGTTAAACATTAGGTGGTTCTTGATATGAGCCCAATGTGGTGGTAAAGAGTAATAGTTTTGGGATGAGATTCCATATAGAGAGGTGTAGAATCCGAACCTAAGGATTTGGGTTAAGCTTGAATATAGTAAGAGCATACCATAAAATGCAGACCTTAGTAAGAGTAGCCCAGTCCATACCAGTCCAGTTGTCATTCGAGGAGGAATGATCCCAAGGGGGAGATATTGTAACACCCCAGAAAATTTTTGAGCTAAGACTTGAACCATCCTTCGTTGTGAGTAGGATTTTATCGAGGAAAATTAAAATTTCTTGAGTATTAAGGTCACTAGATTTATCACCTTGAGTTCGTAGAAGAACTAAAGAGAGTTCATTCAAGTCATTCCTAAGTTCCTTTAAGTTTTGGGTCAAATTAAAACAACCATAACATTCAATAGAGGATGATTTAGGTGGGCTAAAAGGTACTCAATGAAAGGTATTTCAATTATCTTTCCAACGCCGCCGAGTTTTCTAATTTTTGAGTTCGTATGAGTGAGATATGCCATTTTGAAGTCATGTTCTCCAGTTAAGGAAAGTAACCCGAAAATAGTAAGGGGTATTTTGGTCTTTTCCTTTCCCAATAAGATGTAATTCGTTTTTAGTAATGTTTTAGTTGTATAATCCTATTAGGTTCAATTTTATAATCCTAATATACACCTAGGGTTTTAGTTGACAGTTCAATAAGAGAAAAGAAGAGAAAAAAGGAGAAAAGAGAAGAGGATCAAAGCGTTCGTCGAGAGTCTTGTGTTTTATTGCGGATTTTTACCATAGGTTTAATCCCCAAGAGGTATGTAAGCTTACATAGTGTTCGGTTTGTTCACCCACACGCCAATCATGTTATTTTCAGCGAAATTTCATTCTTGAAGTTGAAAAATTTGAGTTCATGATGAGTTCTTGAGAAGTGTTCTTGAAGTTCATCCTAAATCTTGTTGTGTTGGGGGTTTTGATGATTTCTTGAGATTAAAGTGAATGTTTTAAGGGCTTTATTGAGTATATTAGAGTGTATTTATGTTAAGTAATCGAATCCAAGTGATTGGGGAACAAACCGTTCGATTCCAGGCAAGTTAGGGTGAGAAAATGAGCAAAGAAATTCGTCGGGTTTTCTGGGTTGGGGCCTGGCGCGTCATGCCAGCTAGAGAGCCCCAACTTATGCTCTGAAGTTCAGGGGTTGGCACTCCATGCCACTCATATCCCTAGGGTCACCTGCCTCATCCAGTTTGCAATTGGTTATTCCGTTTGAGTTCTTTCGAGGGTACCTTCACTCCTTCTCAATTCTAACTACTCTAAGATACTTCTAAACACCTAGAAATCATTCATAACATGATCATAACCTTTAATTCATAATTCATTATTCAAATTCAAGGTAGAGTTAAGAGTTAAGTTTTTGAAAATTCTTTCGAACATTCTAAGAAAGTCCATTTGAGTCCTTTTGTGGAGTCTTCTACAACTTCTAGTAACTTCTTACAAGACTCAAGTAAGTGAGCATGAGAGTGAGGAGAATGTATTTATGAGTCAAAACTATCACCTAGATCCTTCATATCATGAACCATAACTGTTGAATTCATAATTCACATTCAAGAGAGAGTCGAGAGTAGAGTTCAAGAAAGCCTTTGAGTTCAATTGTGAATCCTTTGAGATCAACTATCGATTTGAGCTAAGTTTTAAGGAAGTAAGTAAGAGAATGAGAAGAGTCATATACATGAGTTCCATGATGTTTGTAAACCTTCGAGTCGAGTCGTTCATGCCCATAAATTCCGCATGGACTCCATAAATTGAGTATCATTGAGAGGAGTATTATCTTCAAGTTCTAAGTCTTGAGTATTAAGTTCCTAATCCCCTTTGAGATTATATTTCTAATCATGGGACTATTACATGTTACCCATGAAGTCATTTATTTGAATTGTTCATTCACATAATTCCGCATGAACCCTATAAGTCGAACAGTCTTGAGATGAGAAGTATCTTTGAGTCCTTGAGTTGAGTAGTTCATGCTCATAATTCCGCATGAACCATCTGAGTTGAGCATTCTTGAAATGAGTTGTATTATTGAAGTTCTTTAGTTCCAAGTATTAAGTTCTATCTATGGTTATTGAAAACCTTGCATTGAGTCGTTCACGTCCATAATTCAGCATGAACCATATTTTAAGAAATCTTTTACAAACGTTTAAACTTTGTTTTAACACTTAAGCTTTGAGTTGAGTAAAGAGTAAGAGTAAAGTTCATTTCTTCAAAAAAATTATATGGGAACTAAGTATTCCCAAGAGTAAATGTTTTTACATTTAAGATGAGAGGAAACTGAGATTTCCAAAAGAGTCTTGAGCAATTTGAGTATCATCTCTTTTAATAGATAGATTTTTGAGTAATTATCTCAAACCACAGAAAAGTTATGTTTCTAAATATATGAGCTAGTATATTTTTGGGAGTAGTATTGAGCACTGATATAGGGAGACTTCATATAACTCACAGTCCCCATAAACCATGTAGCCATCATGGGTAGAAAGGATCATACTTTTTAGATGACTCCTTAGTGCTTTATAGCATAGACTAGTGGATCCACTTAGTTAAGGCGTTCTATATGACGGCAAAGTATAGGACAGTTCTGGCAGCGTGGGCAAGATGTTGTATCATCACTTAGGCTCATAGTGGTGGTTGTCGGTTAGAGAAACTACCATAGACTTATATTGTACTTTTATATAAACATTAAGTATTATTGTATTTTTCAATGCATTGAGTTGCTATCTACAGTTTTACAGCTTTCCATATATATGGCATCTTTTACTATTGATTTATCCTTGAGTATCATGAGTTGAGTATCTTGAGTTAATTTGTGCTTCATTGAGTCGAGTACCTTATTGTTGAGTTTCACTAAGTTGAGAACCTTATTGCTGATTTAAGTATCTTATCCCTGAGTACTTCTTAGTTGAGTATGTTTGAGTAGTTTTGAGTACTCTTAAGTATTCCTTGAGTTGAGGTGAACCATGTTTCTTTGAGTTGAGTTGAGTTGAGTGAGTTGAGAAGAGGTAAGTATGTTTCCTTTTTATCAAGTTCAAGCTTATGTTTATACTTTAAAATTCCCCTTACATGCCCGTACATTCCATATACTGAGCCATTTGGCCTACATCCTTTCATGATACAGATTAAGGTATTCGGGATCATCAACAGGAGCTTCGTTGATACCACATGGAGTTCGAGTTAACTATGGTGAGCCTCCCTGCTTTCGGAGGATTTCATTTTCTTTTCAATTTTGTCAGGATGTCGTGGGTTTTGTCCCGACTTCCATCTTTGTCATTTAGAAGCTTCATAGACAGAAAGTAGAGTTTCAGAAGTTTGTTCATTTATTTTGTTAAATGTTTTAAAGACTTAAGTTGCCTATTTTTTAGCGAGTTGAATAACTTATTTTTATTCAGAGTTTTTCATTTGAGTTAAAGCTTTGTATTTGAGTTTCATGAATTATATTCGATTTTTAAGCTTTTGAATGCTTAAGTTAGTCTTCCACTTGTAGTCAGCCAGGATGAAGGTTTACTTGGGGACCAGCAATGGTTCTCGAGTTCCGGCCACGTCCAGGGTGTAGACTCAGGTCGTGACAAATGGTCCTCTCATGAAACCCAATTCAATGGTCCTCTCATAGAACCCATACCCAAACTGTTTGTGTATCGGAACGTGGTACCCGATTACAATTAGTGTGCCGGACATGACACCCGATCCCATATCTGCGCCGAAACATGGCACCCGATCCAAGTTAGTGTGTCAAAACGTGATACCCGATCCAATATATATGTTGGTACGTGACATCTAATCCCAGTTATTGTGTCGGAACGTGACACCCGATCCATTCAACAAGCCACATTCACAATCACAATGTAGATTCTCATAATAATACAATCAAGTGTTGATTCATGGTATACAATCATTCGTTCATACTTAATTACATTAGGTGTGATCAATAGGCTTCATTCACATATATATACATGCATTACAATGAAGCAATTACTAACATACATCACACAAAACATGAAATCACAGTCATCACCTACCTCGAAACCAAGCTTAAATCCTTCTAAGACACTTGAGCCTTCCTTTTCCGGATTCTTTCCGCTTGTTCGTGGTCTAAAAACATACAATTAACACAAGGATCAATAAACGAGGCCTAATTACCCAGACTATAATCAACATTATCAACCCTAGGCAAACCGAAGATCCCAATACCCAAATTTGGGTTTTTTCCACCCTTAACTTCATATCAAAACCTTCCCCCATTGATAATTATCCAAGAAACTACGTTCTACATGTCACGACCCAGGGCTACCCTCTAGACGTAATACGGCGTACGCGACCCCAAAGGGGTCTCATACAAGCCTCATAGCATTCTTGAAACATAGGAAAATAGAGCGAAATTTAAAACTTTTCTTTACAATCGAAGTCTTTTATAAAATGAGAGAGAGTCTATAACACTATGTCTCAAACCATCTAAAATACTTGAATACAACTTAGGGACACATCCCTTACATAAGTCTAAAACATAAAACAAATACATAAATGACATATGGTCAAGCCCTCGAATACTATGAGGACTCGCCTATCTTCTTCTTCTTGATCTACTATGGTCCTAGCCACGAGGGTAGAATCCGATATCTCCAAACCCTACACTTATAGAAAATGTATGAAGTATGGAAGCCATGCATAAAAATCCTTAAAACATGCATAAAAGGGACATTTTATTTGAAACCATGCTATATGCCACTTTGAACATCATCTTTGAAATAGTTGGAGA
Source organism: Solanum tuberosum (assembly GCF_000226075.1). NCBI lineage: Eukaryota > Viridiplantae > Streptophyta > Magnoliopsida > Solanales > Solanaceae > Solanum > Solanum tuberosum. The sequence goes on from NW_006239433.1 coordinate 43,584, forward strand.
ATGTAGCTCATAAGACAAATCATGTACAATTCATCATAGCATAAAGGATACCATCATAATCACAAGCATAGTCTCCAACGTAAACATAATGCATACTCCAATCTTCACAAGACATAGTTCATATACATAGTTACATACCAAGATCATCTCATCATAATAAAACTACCATATAAGCAACCCTAAGCTATACATGTGCAATGCATAGATAGGATCCCATAATCCTATCTACACTAAGTATCACTTTAAGGCCACCATAATCATGCATAACATTGACCTTATCCATAGCCAACACTCATAGACAAGGCGACACTCATGTTCATAACTTGTATTAAGTAAAGTCACTCATAGCAACAATCCATATCATGCATACATAAGTTCATATATCTTCATAGCATAAGGAAACCACACCATAACCCCTTTATAAGTCTACTTGTGCAATGTATAAGTGAAGTCTTATACCTCCACTCACACTAAGTAAAGCTCATTAAGAAGTCATAAATATAGTTCATGTTCATGTTCATAATTCATAATAAAGCATGCATTAACTCATAGTCATCAAGTCATAAGGAAACCTACCATGCCCACTCTCAAAGCCTACTTGTACAATGCATGAATGAAGTTCAATACCCCTATTCACACTAAGTAGAACCTCTTGAGGAACCATAGTAAATAACCCATGTTCTTGTTCATAGTTCATATTCTTGTTCTTGATCATGTCATGGTTCATGTTCTTGTTCATGTAGGGAAATAGTCTTAACCGACATAGACCATGTGACCTACATGAAATTCGGTGTCATGCCCCACACTGAAAAGAGGTGTCCTACTTGCCTATGGTAGAACTAACATGTTTAGCTTTTAGGTGGATCCACTAGCTAAAGACCTATGTGGGCACATAGTTATGGGATAAGGAGATTGCTACTAGAAACCCAGACTGACTGACGTAGAAGGTTTCCATCTCATGAGATAACATGTTTTGGGAACCCGGACTGACTAGCAAAAAGGAACCCATTGGGAAGCCAGACTAACTAGCGTAAAAGCTTCCATCTCATTTCCATATCCACTCGGTGCTAAGCATAATTCCCTTTAAGTTCATGTTAAGTCTTTACTTAAGTTCACGTTTATGAAGGGTGACTTAACACTCAATCCAATACAACATCATGATATAGCTCATAGATTCATTAGGTGAGAATGGCCTTTCAACCTTAGAATCATTAATATGTGAGTAAACCTTTCACATCGTGTTCATAGTGTTAATAAGAATAGCCTTTCAATCAACACAACAACATTATCATAGTCCTAGACAATTCATGCATAGTCATGTGTAAGGGTAAGGAGAGAATGACCTTTCAACAACTACCACAATTACACAATAGTCATAGGATCTTCACTTTCTAAGTGAATCATGAATTCATACACAATTCTTGTCAACATGTACAAACCTTCATAATTTACCCTTCAAGGGCTATGAATCAACTCAACCCAAACATCTAGAATTAGCACATTAGATAAAGGCAATATCAAGATTCAATAATACAATTAATATATTAGTCATATCTTAGTCATGTTCATGCATGGGTGTGTGTGTGATTGTCCTTCCAATGACACAACAATAACATAATCATAGACACTTTACTCTCAAAGTATTCATAAACATGCACATAATATCATAATCATACATACTCTTCATATCTTGCATTCAAGGATCATAGATCATGATAAGTCAACACATCTAGCATTTACTATATTAGACATGGATAGAATCATGACTCAAGTAAAACATTCATTTTATGCATAAACTCATGTGATCATATTATAGGTCATGTGGGTGAAGTCTTTTCACAATTATGCCATATACAACTCAATATACATAATAGCTTCTTTCTTAAAGCCTTGACATCCTTAGCTTATTCACTTTAGCTTTTACCTTTAAAGCCCTAGGAGTCATCTTCATGTCACAAGCCTTACTCTCAAGCAATGCCTCACATGTTCATTATGTATACCTAGTTCTCAAGGTAAACTAACCACATGCCTCATTCTTGATCAATTATAGTCATATAGGAGACATATAAACTCAATCTCAATACTACACAACCATGATCCCTCACATAAGCCCTAATCAAATCAATTCATGTCTTGAAGATTTACCCTTAATCAATTCATGTCTAGGTCAGCTAATCTAAGGCAATTCATAACGAAGTTCATCATTCTTGGAAGGTCACATGTAAACCCTCAATTTACCTCTTTCATGTCATGATACTAGACTATATCAATTTTACTATATACCCTTAGGTTAATCAAGGATACATGTTTGATTATACTAGATCATGTAATTACACCAAGAACAACCATTAATCACATAATTGGGTCCAATATTCAACAATTCCCACATCATGAAGTCAATTTAGTAAAGTGGGGGAAATCATGGGTCCAAGGGGAGATTTTCATCATAATTCAACAATACCCCATTAATCCAATCATAATTCATCATAATCAACCATAATAAACCATAATTAAACAATTGAAATAGTTTTGGAAGAAGACCCATGACATAGATTAAAACCCTAGGTTTTTGGGGGATTTTGGAAACTTCAAATCATCTTTTGAAATGGATCCTTGATTGAAACTTAATCAAGGATGAATACTAACATACCTTGACTGGAGATCCTTAAAGAAATTGGAGAATAAAGGCTGCTCCTTGAACCCTAAGCTTGACCTTGTTCTTGTTCTTCAATGGAGGTTTCTAGAAAAAAGATTTTTGGAGAGGAGGGGTGGTTATAATTTGGGGTCTTGAGATATAATGAGTTAATAGGGTGTTTAATGACTTAAAATACTCTATATATGTGTATAAATACTATATTAAACAACCCCTACTTAAAATAATTAAATTAGGAATTAATTGGAAACCACTTACCTTGGCCGAATTGGAGGCAGCTTGTGCAGGCATGACCTATGACCTGCCCCCCACGGACCGTGAGTGGATCCATGGGGCGTGTTGTAGGTTCGTGTTTCATGACCTGCAGCTCCTAATCATGGCCTTGACCTATGCCCCATGACGTACGGGGCGAGGATGGACCTACGCCCAGTAGGTCCCATCCATAGGTCACCACATTTTTGACAGCTTTTTGGTTCTAGGTAGCCTTGGAGGTTTAGACTTTAGGGTCCTCCTCAAGGACCCTTGGTTGGTCCTTGGGGGGGTCGTACCTTGACTTCTAACTCCTAAACACCTCAACCTAAGCTCGGGAACTCATTTTACACTTCTAAACCTCCCACCAAACTCAAACACTCTCACCTAAGGCTCTAGTTTCACCTACTAGTTTTCCGGGTTGTTACACTACGGATCGAATTATGGATTAGGGGAGTTAAATCCTTACCTTTAGTGCTACAAGAGGTGAAAAATTGTCAAGAACTTTCCCTAGGTCGTCCCTTAGCTCTGAAGAACGAAACTTGCAGAATAATAACATTTTTTGGGGTTTATTTCCGACTTAAGTCACGTCTGTCCTGATGTGGCAGACCTCGATCATCCCGCTACAGCTGCCCCGCCCTGGAGGCTTGCACGGAGATAGAGAGTTAAATTCAGAGCTTCAAATCCCCATGTCACAACACACCTTCAACCCGTGACACTCAGAAAATACTCGTTCATGCTAAGATAAGTTTTGGGAGTTCTACTCGCCCGAATTTGATTCTGTATAGTCGTACGGGTTCCTTAACGTCTTAGCTATCTACTCATGTGATAAAATTCATAATTAAATCTCTCATTCGTTACCAGATTTCCCTAGACCTCACTGAATCCGATTTCGTCCAAATCTGGACTAGGTTAGGAAATTCTAAGTTACTACCAAAAAGTTTTCTGACCCCAATTCTTTCCCCATTGACTTTTCCCTAACGACGGAATCAGGTCGTTACAATATATATATATATATATATATCAAATCTAATAGTTTTCAAACTTTATTACGTGTATCATATGAATATCAACTGATCACCATTTGTTATGTATCATACACAAAAAAATGTTATTTGAAATAATTATATGTATAATGTACCTTTTTATAAAATACAGTATTTCTCAAATAAAATAAGATACATAAATAGTAGTATATCATGCATTATTTTATTAGGCATGATATGTAAATTCAAATTTATAATAAATGTATCAGATACATAACAATTACCACACATACATGTATCCATTAAAGATATGTAGCTCTTTAGACTTTTTGTATGTTGTATCAATGCATAGCGGATACATTGAAAATTATGGCTCTTGTTTCTTCACCTCAACGAAATATCTGATTTACAAAGTTTTCTTCAACTCATCGATCTCTAATTCAGCTGCAATTGCTGATTTGAGATTCACAAAATCAAAATTTGACCAACAACAATTCCATCACTGTTATATCGTTCATACCTCACCTCACTTTCTCATATTCCGAAATGTCTCGACATGATCGACTAGTTCATGTTGTATTAGTACAATTTGTCAACAAGTTTGATTAAAAAATTGAGAGTTTTTTTTTGAAGAATGAGAAGAAGATTTTGAATTTTAAATTATGCTAGCCTGTTACAATTTGTCAATTAATGTATCGATCTAAAATCCAAACAGTAATGTATCGGTCTAAAATCAAACACCTTATGAGCAATCTTTACTACTTTAATGTATCAGGTAGGACTACAATACTTAGCAATCTACTAAATATTTTAGGAATAGTTATGTATCATGAGTAATATATCCATCTCGAGATCACAAATTAAAAAATTGACTGCACAACACAATACATGTAATTTCATATCTTTCATTATCAGATCTCTTTACCTGAAGTTAAAGTTATTAAAAGTAAGGCCAAACACATATACAGCCCCTCTAACTTGTCCACATTTTTCATTTTGACATTTTATCTTAGCCTTGTTCCATTTTAACCATTGAACTCCATTTTTTATGTTCCATTTTAACACGAAATACTATTTTTATGATTTATTTTTTTTTATATATTATTCAATTGCAACTTCTTATTTTAAATCGACATGTGTCATTTAATTTTAGTTAAAAAATTAAAAATTAACAAAAAATAATTCTTTTTAAAAAATAATAATTTCTTTTTAAGAGTGTTATGTATTTTTGTGTGAAAAATAACCGAAGAAATTGCGTTGGTTTTCTTTCTTTAAAATCACCGACAACCTAACAAAGTCAGTCGAGTTTTAACATTGTTTAGTAGTATTATTAGCAATGAACAAGAGTTCTTTTTTTAGTAGTGTTATTAACAAAATCAGTCGAGTCTTTTTGAAGATGGGTTTTTTTATTCGTATTGATTTATATTAAAAATTAAAAGTGAGTATTTGTGTTAAATTTAGATAGCCTAGATGATAAGAAAAAATAAATAAGTAGTGTTATTTTAATTTAATTGAATGTTTTAAGAAAAAAAATCAAAGAACTTTCGTCAATTTATTTTCATGCAAAAATACAGAGAAATATCAAAAAATAATATTATTGTTTGAAAATTTTTATGCTCGTTCACAAATGTTTAATTTTTTTAATTAACAGGCACATGTCTATTTTTTTTAAATAAGAAATTACAATTGAAAAACATAAATAAAAACAAATCATAAAAATTAGTATAAGTGTTTAAATGGTACAGAAAAAATGGAGTTTAAAGGTTAAAACGGAATAAGGCTAAGTTGGAGTGCCAAAATGAAAAAATGAGGGCAAGTTTGAGGGGCTGTATATGTGTTTGGCCTAAAAGTAATGTACCATGCACAATTTTATGGGCATGATACATAAATACATGCATAAAAGCCAATACATATGAATCCATCCAATTGCTCTATCAATGTTGTGTTCTTCTACTTTTTCCATTTCTTTTACCCTGCAGAAGCAACGAGAGTTTGAGTTCGACATTTAGTATACAAGTATATAGTCAATGCCGATAGAGGAGGAGAGTGCAATAGAGGCGGCGACTCCGGCGGGAACAAGCATCAAGCTGCTATAGCTTTTTTAACATTTTGGACATCAAGCAAAAGTAGATAACATAAATGCTAGATATTATTATATTCTCATTGATGAATGAATTTCTCCAGATAGGGCATTTGTTGTTCTCCGATAGCCAAGTGAATATGCAACTCCTATGGAATACATGAGAGCACTGTGTGGTCACCGCCATGATTGATTCATGAGAAAATTTGCCAAAGCAAATAGGGCATATGTCGTCTGCCAACTCAAAATTATGCACAATATTCTTTAATAATACTTCCCCACTGTCATAATTTTCAACAATTTTAAATCATAATTGAAAGGATCTTCGATGAACTGGGAGAAGAATTTTGAATCTCAAAAATTTTGAATTATTTTGAATCAAAATTGAAAGAATCTTCGATGATCTGGGAGAATAATTTTGAATTTTGGGAAGTTGTTACATATTGGAATGGATTGATATCAATCAATTCTGTGTGATTTGTGGGAAAGAAAACCAATTTTATGTTAATATTTCATATTAAGCGCAACAGACAAGTTTTATAATGTATCACAATTGATGTATCCGGATAAAATTTATGTATTCGAATGGCTGATATTTTAAGAGATTTTTGTAAAATAGAAAAGTGTAGGGACATGATGTAATTTAAGTCTTACACTATGAGATTTAGGTAAGTTATATTTAATATTATAGTCACACTTTAGTTGTGGGTTATTAATCTTATTAGAAAATTTTAATCTTTCGTGAGTGATGAACTTACAAACATTGAGGTTGAAGAGAAAAAATAATTGTAATGCTCTTAATTTAGTAGCTAAACAAATAAATACAATATAATTTATTTATTTATAAATTATATATGGTATATACTGATATTTTTTATCTATATAAATGCGAATGTTGTAAATAAATGAAATCAAATTAATGTTATGAATAAAAGAGGCCGTTTATTGAATTAAATTTATAATTTTCTCAATGTATCAATAAAAAATTATTATTGTCAACCTACCTTTACTTAAACTATATTAATTATTATTAATTAGACGTTAATATTAAGTTATTTATACATGAAAATAGTGCATATAATATACTAGAGGTGTACATGGCCAGGTTGGTTCGGGTTTTTCAAATATCAAATCAAACCATTTGTGTCGGATTTTTAAATTTATAAACCAAACCAAACCAATAAAACTCGGGTTTTTCAACCTCGGGTTTTTTCGAATTTTTTGGTTTTTCGGGTTGTTTCTGGTTTTTCCGGTAAAGTATTCATACAAACATATACTTTACTTGTACTTCAAATATTTTTTTAGTCCTATCTAAGGTGTTTCTTAAAAAAATAACACAATATGATATGATTAATGACACCAAAATATCCAACAAAAATAATAATAATGAAATCACGTAAAATAAATATTACAAATTAACAAGTCATAATAAAAATGATCATAATTTAAAAGTACTAAATCATGCTAAAATAAGTTTAATAAGTATTAGTTACATGACTAAATATTAAAGAAAATTAAAATTAGATTATGTATTTTAATTGTCTAAACCAATATAAAACTAAAGAACAAATATTCAATATTATTGTCATTCTTAGTGTTGAATTGATTTTCTTTTTGCATTAGTATTAATTTGATTTAGATTTAAGCTTTATTATAATTACCAACATTTGTGGACTATTATCTTTATTGGCTCATTCATAATTCTAAGTTTCAAACTCGAAATAATATATTAAAAGATAAAAACTATGAAAAAATATAAGAAATATTTAA
>NW_006239433.1:51520-58314 GCF_000226075.1 Solanum tuberosum
GGTTTTTTTTTCGGTTTGCGGTTTGGTTCGGTTTTCGATTCGATTTTGTACACCCCTATAAGATACTATGATATGATTTTCAAAATATAGCTTTAGCTAAAATGGGTTCATGTGATAGAATAAACACGAACAATCATTCAAGAATTATCAATGAATATGCGATACAATAATTTCAATAATAGAATTCAACAATGGGAAATTAGAATCGTAGGAAAATTGAAATCATAAACTTTGGGGGAAAATCCCAGTTTTGATATTATTAACTGAAATTATAGATATAGAGCGTGAGAAAGAACCGAGTTTCTCACTATGATAGTCTTGCATACCTTGAAGAGTAGACAATAAGCTAGCAGGAAGAACTCTTGATGGACTTGCTCGAATGAAACCCTAGATTTGTCTCTTTTAAGAGATTTTGTTTCTTGAAGTTTTGGGAAGAAAACAATGACAAATCCCTTGATCTCACAATCATTCGGGAATTAATTAAAATTCGAGTGGGGAGGTTTTCAAAGAGGAAAGAACCAAAATACCCTTAATTAGAAAAAGTCGAATGCATTTTTCACTTAGGAACGGAAGGGTTGTACCTCATGGATCATCGCGGAACCATAGGGTCACCTCGTGGGCCCCATCACTGACCTAGGGTGGTTTTCAGCCTCTGTAGTTTAGTTTGGTGACAGGTGTGGTGCGGACCTCAACACAATGCTTACATAACTTCTTTCTCACATATCAGATTAATGAAATAATTTGTTGCATTGGAAAGTAGACTCACATACCTTTAATATGATAGATTGCGGGCCACGTTACTCATTATTTTCTAAGATATATTCTTATTTTAAGTTGACCCCTTTTAAAACTTTCATGTAAACTTTATTGATAGGGAAGCTTTGAACTCGACTTAGTGATAGCGGTTTCTTATGACCCTATTTCACATCTAATACACTTCTCACACTTAGGAATTTAACTAGACACTTGTACACAATTAGGAAATAATCCTATCCAGGCCTATAAGATCTTAGCGTAGAATTTGTGTGGTGTTGCATTGATACCTGATCTTCTATTACAAATGCTTTCCCAAAGCACATCTTTCCCATGTTCTTGTTTATACTTGTTGTTTACGATACTTTTTCATCAGTTAGTTGGACGGAAAGTGTACTTAGTGACTGAAGAGTGATTGAGGGACCATGATTTCTTTGAGTAGGAGAAGGTTAGGTTTATAAATATTCTCTACTTTTACAGAATATCAAGTGGTGATGTTTGAGTCAACCATATTTCAAGAAGAGATTAATACTTCACCTATGTTAAAATTTGATAAATATTGTATAGACATTCTAAATATGGGTAGAGTATATATTTAAATGTATTAAGTATGGTACAGTATATATTTAGATATTATAGGTATTTTATTTCCTTTTGCTTCTTAACTTCTTGTGTATAAATATGGTTGTAGTCTCTTTTATTCATTGATGAATAAAATTATTAATTCTCCAGATTTTCTTGTGTTTCTCTGTCTTGTTTTGCAGCATGGTATCAGAGCCTCCTCGGATTTTTGAAATCCATATTCACTATTCTATTTATCTCGTGGTATTTTGTTGATAGCAATTACTGCTTCATCACTTTGTTGGGTCTCTTCTGTCTTTCAGTTTTGTCTTCATTTTTTTTGGTTTGTTGACATTAATTTTTTGAGTGAATATCATGGAAAAGAATCATATTTCTCAACCTATTTTCATTGTTCTAAATGGATCTAACTATCGCCATTGGTGTGAGGCAATGCGTATTTTTTTGAAAGGGAGAAAGTTGTGGCGATATGTCACATGTGATTTAACCTATCCAAAGCAAACTGAGACTGAAACAAATGAAAAGTTTGTTAATCATTTAGAAGATTGGGATAGCCGAAATCATCAAATTATTACATGGCTTCAAAATACTTCTGTTCCAAGTATTCACCTCCAATTTGGACAATTCGACACCACAAAAGAGGTATGGGATCATCTCTCTCAACGATATACTACTTCTGATCTTTCTCATCGTTTTCAATTGATGAAGGAGATAGCTAGCTTGAAACAAGAAAAGGGAGAACCTGTCTATGAATTTCTCTCGAAGATGGAATCCATCTAGAATCAATTAACCTTGACTGAACCCATTCTTAGAAATTTTGATGCTGCTGCTCAATTTTTAGCTTACCGCAACGATGATAAATTGATTCAATTCTTGATGGCTCTTACTGTTGATTATGAACCAACTCGGACTACATTGCTTAACCAACAACCTTTGCTAACTCTTGAAGATGCTCTTCCTCGCCTAAAATCTGAAGAAACTCATTTGGATCTTACGCGACCAGTGGATAACTCAGTTTTTACAGCCACTAACAGAATTGGTGCCAAATTTTGTCGCAATTGTCGTCAAACTGGTCATGCCTTACACGACTACCCAGTTATTGAATGTAATAAATGTAAGAAAAAGGGACATATATCTAGGAATTGTCCTCCAATTTGCAGGTACTGTAAAAAGGAAGATCACTTGATTGAGAATTGTCCTACTCGTCCTCAGAACAAAAATCAATCGCATTTGAATTAGTCATCAAATCTAGTTCTTGCAGTAACCAACAATTCTGGAACTTCATCAATTGACCTTCAAGCTCTCCTTAGTCAACTCCTTTCTCCAACTGGTAACAATCTTGCAGCTCTAGTTACTCCTTCAGGTAATTCATCTTAGTACTTTGATTCAGCATGTTGCAATCACATGACGTATTCTTCCAAGATTTTCTCTGACCTGGCTACAATTCCTAGCCCATCATCCATTCATACTACTGATGGACCTAATATGAATGTTAGTCATAAAGGATCTATTTTTTCATCAGATCTCTCTTTTCCTGATACTTTTCTTATTTCAAGTTAAATTTTTAATCTTATCTCTGTTGGACAATTATGTGATTTGGGATATGATATAATTTTTTCTTCTCGTGGTTGTTGAGTGCAGGACCTTCAGACAGGACAAATCATTGGGAAAGGCCGTAAAGTTAGGCGTATGTTTGAACTCACTAGTCTTCATATTTATATTCCCCAATCATCTCCCGTGTCTCGATTATGTGTTGTTTCTTCTAGTGTTCCTTTGTCATTATGGCATCAACGTTTTTGTCATTGTTCTTTGAGTAAACTTCGTTCTTTAGTTTCTAGTGGGTTTTTAGGTAATGTTAATGAGAAAAGTTTGGATTGTATTGCATGTAAACAGGCCAAACAACCTACTTTACCTTTTAATAAAAATCCTTCTATTTCAAAGTTTCCTTTTGATTTAATACATTCTGATGTTTGGGGACCCTCCCTTGTACCAAGCATGATTGGATCACGATACTTTGTCGTTTTTATTGATTATTTTTCCTAATTCACATGGATATATCTTATGAAAAATCGTTCGGAACTACCTCAAATCTATATTAATTTTATCAATATGGTTAAAACTCAATTTGGTAAAATTATCAAAGTTTTTAGGCGTGACAATGCCATGGAATATCGTGATTCTAAACTTTTGAATTTCTTATATGTAAATGGTACACTTTCTGAATTCTCTTGTCCCGGTACCTCCCAACAAAATGGACGAGCTGAACGTAAGCATAGGCATATTCTTGATTTTGTTCAGGCCATGATTATTTATTCACGTTGCCCTGAGCGCTTTTGGGGTGAAGCAGCTCTTACTGCAGTGTTTACTATCAATAGAATCCCATCTTCTGTTCTTGGAAACATGTCTCCTTATGAACGTCTTTACAAGGTAGCTCCTGACTACACATTACTTAAAGTATTTGGCTCTTCTTGTTTTGTTCTTCTTCAACCACATGAACACACAAAATTAGAACCTCGTGCTCAAGTTTGTTTCTTTCTAGGATATGGGATAGAATATAAAGGTTACTGTTGTTGGGATCCTGTGTCAAATAGCATTCGTATTTCTCAGCATGTTATTTTTTAGGAACATATTAAATTTTCCTCATTGTCAAAGTTTGAATCTGTTCCATCAAGCGAAGTGACATTCTTTTCTAATCCTTCTGTTGAGCTTTTTCAAAGTGATTTTAATACAGGTTCATCTAGTGAGTCAGACATTGCACCTAATGGTTCACCTATTTCCCTTGATGCAGGTCCAACTAATGGTCCAGTTCATGAAAGTAGTACGACATCCAATTCTCATGATCAATCTCCAATTGATAGTTACACTCTAGATATGAATGTTGATTTTGAGGTACCCTCATCTTCTCTTCTTCCTAATAACACTTCATCTATCCGTCAACAAAGAGAGAAAAAATCCTCATAGTTATCTTCGTGATTATCAATGTTATTGCACCATGCTTAATTTACATGAGCGTGGTACATACAAAGAGGCATCCAGTGATCCGTGTTGGCAGTAAGCTATGAAAGAAGAGTTGCAGGCCTTTGAAAAAACTCATACTTGGGACTTAGTTGACCCTCCTTTTGATAAAAACTCTTGTTGATTGCAAATGGATCTATAAGATCAAGACACGATCTGATGGCTCTGTTGAAAGATTCAAGGCTTGATTAGTTGCTCGAGGATTCACCCAGGAGTATGGAATTGATTATGAGGAGACCTTTGCTCCAGTAGCTCGTGTTACCTCTGTTCGTGCCCTTCTTTCTATTGCGGCAGCTAAACGGTGGGGACTTTCTCAAATGGATGTTAAAAATGATTTTCTTAATGGAGATTTGGAGGAAGAGGTTTATATGAAACCTCCACCAGTATACAATTATCCTCCAAATAAAGTATGTCGTCTGCGATCGGAAAGGAATAAGGCCCGAAATGCCTATGTCGAAAGAAAAGATAGTCTTTAAGTGAATGCACCCGGTTCTGGCCTTGAGGTCCAGCGGATCAATCCAGAATTGGGGATCCCCTCGATATCTTTCTTTCTTGTGATTCAATCACGACGGATATCTAGTCAACTGCGGTTACGCTTACACCAAGAACCCCTATGAAGAGATTGTCCACTCTTTGTTTTGTAAAGTAGGGTGGCTGGGTGCTTTAAATAAGAAGATTTCAAAAAAAGTTGCAGAGAACAATATGAACTGAGGCAATCTTTCCAACGGGTTCAAACTGGACTGAAGGGAGGAGGAAAAAAAAGAGTCCTCTCTTCTGTGCATTATATGGTTTGAAACGAGCTCCACGAGCTTGGTATGCAAAGTTTAGTTCAACATTGAGCAAATTGGGATTCTCTTCTAGCCCATATGATACTGTTCTTTTTGTACGCAAGACAACACAAGGTATTGTTCTTTTGATTCTTTATGTGGATGATATGATTATTACTGGTGATGATACTACTGGTATTTCCGAGGTTAAAGAATTTTTTAGTACTAATTTTGAGATGAAGGATTTGAGGTCTCTAAACTATTTCTTGGGCTTCGAAGTTCTCACATATGATAATGGGATTTCTCTATCTCAAGTTAAATATGCTACAGATTTGTTATCAAAAGCAGGTATTAGCGATGATAAAATTGAGAGCACACCTCTTGAGCCTAATGTGCGATTTTCTCCAACCGATGGTACTTTCTTGTCTAATGCCATTCTTTATCGAACACTTGTAGGTAGTCTTATCTATCTAACAGTTACTCGTCCAGATATTGCTTATGTTGTTCACATAGTTAGTCAATTCATGGTTGCACCACTATTAAAAAGCTGCTAAAAAACGACGGACAGCATCGCTCCAAAAAGCAACGCCATTTGCCACATTGTCTGTCGCTTTTTAATAAAAATAATTATTTTTTAAATTATTTGTCAAAAAGCGACAGACACATCTCTTAGTCCGTATCTTTTTTTTGCGGATTTTTGCGCCAAATATATATATAATTAATAATTAATTGATTAATTATTTTTTTAAAGGAGCAATGGACAGCATCTTTAAGTTCGTCGCTTTTTGGTCAACATGACTGGTCAAACATTTAAGAAAAGCGACGGATAGCATCTCTTAGTCCATCGCTTTTTATGTCAAAATTTTGGTCAAATATTTTTTTTAAAAGCGACGGACAAAGAGACGTTGTCCGTCGCTTTTCTTAAAATATCTTTGACCCAGATCGGGATTTTCTTATTTTCTTCTCTCTCTTCTCTCTTCACTTTTATTCTCTCCCTTCTCTCTATCGATCTCCCTCCACCGGCCGCCCGTCGCTGCCTCTCCTCTTTGTTAAGGTTGGTGTTTAATTTTAGGTTTTTTCAATTCTAGTGATTATAGTTGATTGTTAGTTAGTATATTACTTTTTTAGTTTGTTGGGTTGTGTTATTGTTAATTTGATTTGATTATTGTTAGTTAGGTAGAGAATTGGAGATTTTTTATTTAACGGTTTTCTTTTAAATTGGGTATTGTAATTAGTGAATGAATTAGGTTTTTTATTTATTTTAGGACTAGTTTCAACTTGAGAATATATAACTTGATTGTGAATTGAGATTTTTTTTAAATTTGATTGATATATTGTTAGTTAGTAAAGTGTTACTTTGAAGTTAGAAATTAGTAATTGAAGTACTGTATATGATGAATATTTGAATGTCATGACTACATAGTGATGAATGTTTGAATGTCATGAACATATATTGATCGATGAGGGTTTTTTGAATTAGAACTTGAATATATAACTAATTGTTGGATTAGAAGTTTATATATAACTAGATATGAACTTGAAGTTGAACTTGAACTTGGAACTTAAATATAACTAATTAATTCTTGGATTAGAAGTTTATATATAACTAATTTTAGAAATTGGATATGAATTATTGAATTTAAGTAGAACTTGAATTTTTGTAGGATTTTAGAACTTTAA
>NW_006239433.1:58598-75359 GCF_000226075.1 Solanum tuberosum
TATTGTAGGATTTTAGAACTTTAGAAATCTGAATTATTTTAGGATTTTAGAACTTTAAGTTGTGAACTTTAGAGAACTTGAATTTTTGTAGGATTTTAGACTTTATAAGGTTGTCAGCGTTAAAAATCTTGAATTATTGTAGGATTTTAGAACTTAAAGTTGTGAACTATAGAGAACTTGAATTTTTGTAGGATTTTAGACTTTATAAGGTTGTCAGCGTTAAAAATCTTGAATTATTGTAGGATTTTAGAACTTTAAGTTGTGAACTTTAGAGAACTTGAATTTTTGTAGGAACTTTAGGTTATGAAACGTTAGAAATCTTAAATTATTATAAAATTTTAGAACTTTAGAACTTTAAGTTGTGAATTTTAGAGAACTTAAATCTTTGTAGGATTTTAGAATTTTAGGTTATGAACTTTAGAGAACTTGAATTAGGATTTTAGAACTTTATAAGATTGTAAATGTTAGAAATTTTGAATTATTGTAGGATTTTAGAACTTTAAAATGTGAACTTCAAAGAACTTGAATTTTTGTAGGATTTTAGAACTTTATAAGGTTGTGAGCGTTAGAAATTTTGAATTATTGTAGGAATTTAAACTTTACGTCGTGAACTTTAGAAATCTTGAATTATTGTGGAATTTTTAGAACTTTAAGTTGTGAACTTTAGAGAACTTGAATTTTTGTAGGAACTTTAGGTTGTAAAACGTTAGAAGTCTTGAATTATTGTAGAATTTTAGAACTTTAAGTTATGAATTTTAGAAAACTTGAATTTTTGTAGGATTTTAGAACTTTAAGTTGTGAACTTTAGAGAACTTGAATTATTGTAGGATTTTAGAACTTTAGGTTGTGAACTTTAGAAATCTTGAATTATTTTAGGATTTTAGAACTTTAGGTTGTGAACTTTAGAAATCTTGAATTATTTTAGGATTTTAGAACTTTAGGTTGTGAACTTTAGAAATCTTGAATTATTTTAGGATTTTAGAACTTTAAGTTGTGAACTTTAGAAATTTTGAATTATTGTAGGAATTTAAACTTTACGTCGTGAACTTTAGAAATCTTGATTTATAAAATTTATGAACTAATTATTAGGTTGAATTTTAGAAATCTTGATAAAATATAGTCTTTATGAACTTTTTGTAATTTTGAAACGAATTTTGAAAGACTTTATAAGTCTTTAAATTGTGATTTAGATATTTTTGAATGTTAATTTAAGTTTGTTGTTTTATATTTTGTGTAGGTTCTTTTTAATGTTTTGTGTTTGATTGAGGCTGAATTGAATTGAATTGAATTGCTTGCAAGTGAGGAGGCCAGTTTCTGCTGTCAAAAAAATTACATAAAAAGTGACGGACAGGGTGGTTTTGTCCGTCGCTTTTTTTAATTTTATTTTTTTTAAACCTAGAAAAGCGACTGATAGAATCCTTTAGTTCGTCGCTTTTTTGGATTTTTCAAAATTTTATTTCCAAAAAAGCGCCGGATGGCATCTCATTGTCCGTCGCTTTTCAAGATTCTAAAAAAATTAAATATTAATTAAAGCGATGGACTTCGTCTCTTTTTTAAAAAATTTTAAAAAAAAGAAGCGACGGACGGCGTCGCATTCTTCAAAAAAATCAAAAGCGATGGGGTCCGTCGCTTTTGGAAAAGTGTCTAGCCAAAAAGCGACAAGATTGACTGTGTCGCTTTTCCGTCGCTTTTGGCCAAAAAAGCGACACAGTTCGTTGCTTTTTTCCATCTCTTTTTGGCAGATTTTAGTAGTGACCTCTCTCTACTCATTATGCTGTTGTTCTGCGAATTCTTAGTTATGTCAAAAGTACTATGTTCCATGGACTTCACTTTTCAGCCAATTCTTCTCTTGAATTAAAAGCATATGCTGATGCTGATTGGGGACGTGATCCCGTTGATAGACATTCTACTAGTGGTTATTTTATTTTTCTAGGAGATTCTCTTATATCGTGGAGAAGCAAGAAACAAACCTTAGCATCCCGATCAAGTACTGAATCAGAATATCGCGCACTTGCTGATACTACTGCTGAGATATTGTGGCCTCGTTGGTTATTTGGCTGACATGAGTGTCCCTCATGAGCGTACAAAGCATACTGAGATTGATTGTCATTTTACTTGTCAGCACATTGATCTTGGTGCCATTCGATTAGCTTCTATTTGATCCTTAGATCAACCAGCTGATGTTTTCACCAAGCCTCATCTTCCTAGACGTTTCCAAGTTCTGGTGGCCAAACTCAATCTGATTTCTTCTAAACCATCTTGAGTTTGAGGGGGGATGTTAAAATTCGGTAAATATTGTATAGACATTCTAACTATGGGTAGAGTATATATTTAAATATATTAAGTATGGTAAAGTATACATTTAGACATTATAGGTATTTTATTTCCTTTTGCTTCTTAACTTCTTGTGGCATGGCTGAAATTAGAGGTGTCAAATAGGGGGGTTGGGATGATATTGGAGATATTAAAATGGAATGAAATGGAAATTGGGTTGGGTTCTGATCTGCCAAGTTTACTTTGGGCTCAAATAGGCTTAAAAGCGGGTTGGGTCTTGATTCACCCAATTTGACCCACTTAATCTCAATAATTTTAATATATTGTTATTTTAGTATTATAACCACAATTTGAATTTTAACTCAAGAATTTTATTTTTTTTAAAGTTACAATGGATAGATAAATCCTAAAAGATATAAAATAGATTGTAATTCATACCTTCAATATAGTAACATACATTGCATCAATGAAAATAAATAGTCTTAAAACGGGTTGAAATTGGAAATTAAATTGACCTCAATTGAGGATTCTCTTAAAATGGGTCAAGACTTGATGAGTTGAGATTGAACTCAATTCAAATTATTTTGAACCCAACTCTTAAAATTATGGGCGGCTTACCTATAGTTAGGCTCATTTTTTACGCCCCTAGCTGAAATACATTAATTATTCTGTAAAATATATTACCCTTATACCTTATATATTAGCCAACAAGAAAAGGACTAACATTGCAGTACTTGATTGTACCTCATGCTATGTGAGTTGTACTATATGTTTTTCTCTTTTGAAGTGGGAGTTAAGGTGTACTATAAGCTAAGAGAAGTGTACTTTAAAGTTGAGCCCTTTTTTTATTCCTTTTTCTATTAAACATGTGTATTACTCTTTGTTTTACACGTGTAGTGGTGATTTTCTCTTTATGAGATAAATTTATTTCTCTTCCTTCTCTCATTCATAAACAAATAAAAATAAATAAATTTATTTCTCTTCCTTCTTTCCTCTAGGATTTCACTAATGCTATCTTGAATGTTGTATTTCTCTCTCTCTTTTTCTTTTTTGTATTTGCATTTTCGGAATTCTTTGTTTGCTTGCATCTGATTAAGACTTTTAGATGAATGATGGGTGTATATTATTTTTTTTCAATTTGATATAACTGCAGATAATGGTCCAATTGATTTTATTTAATTTTCATTCTCAATCCAAATATCTTCTCCTAAACTTCACCACCTCTTTCTTCTCCATTAATTTTTCAGATTTGCTCCTAATTTCATTGTTTGCTCGGCCTTCAATACTTGCAAGTAAGCATTTCTTATTCTTTTATATAATTTCTTGCTGAATATTCTTATATATGCACATGCATGTTAATGTAAATGTTGAATGTGAAATTTGGGACATTAGGACAGTTGACCAAACAAGTGAAATGATAAAACTAGCAACTTTAAAAAATTATTACATAACTCTCCCCATGGAATTGATACTAAGAGGTAGGGGTGTACAAAACCGAACCAAACGCAAATCGAGTCAAACAGGAAAAAAATCCGACTAGTGGTTTGGTTTGACTTGGTTTGGTATTGGAAAAAAAAATCTGACTATATTTGGGTTGGTTTGGTTTTAACTAAAAAAAATCAACCCGAGACCAAACCAACCCGACACTATATATGTAATTTTAAAATTTTATTTTGTACATAAAAATATTTACTTTGATATAATTTTAAAATATGTCTTATACTATTTCATAGTTTTTATCTTTTAATAAATTATTTCAAGTTTTAAACTTAGAATTCGGAATGGTCCAATAAAGATTATAGTTCATAGATGTTGATAATTATAATAAAACTTAAATTAAAATCAAATTAATACTAATGCAAAAAAGGAAATCAATTCAACACTAAGAATGACAACAATATTGAATATTTATTCTTTAGTTGTACATTGGTTTAGACAATTAAAATACATAATCTAATTTTAATTTTCCTTAAATATTTAGTAATGTAACTAATACTTATTAAACTTATTTTAGCATGATTTAGTACTTTTAAATTATGATCATTTTCATTATGACTTTGCAATATTTAATTTATATGATGATTTCATTATTACTTTTTATTGAATATTTTAGTGTCATCAGTACTCATCTCATATTTTGTGTTATTTTCTTAAGAAACACCTTAGATAATTGTATGTTGGTTGTACTAAAGAAATATTTGGAGCACAAGTTAATTATATGTTTGTATGCAAACTTTACCGAAAAATCCAAAAATCTAGAAAAAATTCGAGGTTTATTAGTTTGGTTTGATTTATAAATTTAAATATTTGACACAATGGTTTGGTTTGTATTTGAAAAACCCGAACCAATCCGAGGTTGAAAAATCCAAAAAAATCCGAATTTTATTAGTTTGGTTTGGTTTATAAATTTAAAATTTTTACGCAAATGGCTTGGTTTGATATTTGAAATATTCAAACCAACCCGGTCATGTACACCCCTACTAAGAGGAAAATGTGCTATTGGATCTTCTTCAAAAACATTCTTACTTAATTACTTTTGTGATTTATATCTACAAGGATTGAATTTATCTTTGTAAGATGATTTCTCTTTATTTGCTATTTCAGCATGTGTTGCGAAATTTCAAGAGCCGATCTTTTTGAATTGTTAGTTCTATTGTAATTTTGTCAAAGTCTTGAATTTTAAGTTACAAATTAGAATCTAAGGTTTACATTGTATTGTCGTAACTTCTGTTGTTATGTTGAGAATGATATTGATAATTCATGATTTCAGTTGATAATCGAGGCAATGCTATTTTTAGTGTTTCTTTATTAGTATAGAAATTTGAAGAATTTTAATTGAAATTTTGATTTCATAGGTTGGCCCAGTAGATACAGAAAAATTCATAAACTGATCTCTTCTTTTTTGTCAGAAATTATTTTTCTTCTACTGTGATTTACCAATGCAATTAACTTTTGGTTCATATTTAGTACTATATAGACATTTTTCCTTTAGTTATTTGATATACCGTGAGTTTACGGTATTTCTAATACATTTCACTTACAAGTTGTATGTGTCTAAGGCCTTTTTATATTGGTTTTGATGTGTTTTTATCATGTTTAGCAGGAAAGACGTTCAAGAGCGGAAGTGTGGAGACAGCTGAAAGAAATGCAGAAGAAAGGCATTGTAATGACCCTCTTGGTCATTTCTGTGTCTTGCCTTCTGTGTGTCGTTTAGAGAGTTCCTATAGCGACCCCAAGTCATTTATGACTTGCTGGGACTGACAGTTCGGTCACCTGGTCGTTCGTTTGGTCTTGGTGCGAGTTTTTGTGTTTAGGAGCTTATGAACCTTGAATAATCATTTTCAATCAAAAGTTCAAGAAGATGACATCGGAATCCAATTCTGACGATTCCATCAGCTCCGGAAGGGTCATTTTAGGCTAGTAGCATGGTCGACATGACTCTCGAGGTTTTTGACTTAAAATGGCCTTTGGAAGTGGGATCCACTTTTTATCGAAATGACCTCTGATGGAAATTTCGACTGCGCCGTTGAGTCTGGAATATCGAATTTGGTATGGTTGCATATCTCGTTTTCGTGCACGGGCTTCCGAACGAGATCGAAGCACCCCGTCGGAGTTTTTAGTTTTTGGGAAAAGTGCAGAAAATCTGCTATAAGTTGCAGAAAAACCAGCAACATATTCCCAAACTTAAACCCTCATAACTCTCTCATTTCTCAACCAATTTGGGCGATTCAAAAGGAAAAGTTAGTGAGATTTTTCGAGGAAAACGCGTTGGTGAGCTGAGCTCGGATAGTGATTTTGGAGTCCCCGTTTGAGGTAATTTTCGTAAAATACCTGCTGCCACACCCTTTTTGTGTACTTGATTTTTGGGAATTTTTGAGACTGTTTCTTAGCCATTTTAGATCCGATTTTGGTGATTTTTGAGGCTATCTTGAGTGGTTTTTTCGCGGAGAACATTGTGGTGTTGTCAGAGTTTACCGTAGACCGCTCGTTTTTGGTAAATTCACTGCTGTCCCATTCTAATTTTTGAGAAAATTTGGGTTTTAGATTAATGGAGATGACAATGAATTTTTGAAGAAGAAAGAAAGAGGAAAAATAACAAAGAATTTTTTTTAAAATAATAAGAAAAACAAGAAATTATATTTTATAACAAAATATCTATAAAAATAAAGTTATGTTCATTATTTTAGGTTGTTCACGTTCTTTAAAGAGAGTGGATACATTCTCTATGTCAGGTGGGAAAAAATGATTTAATAATATCAACTCAATATTGTTTAGTCTACTTAGTTAAGGTATCTTTTTGAAAATACGAAACAACTACAAGTGTCACTTTATGTCTTTTCTCTTTTTAAAATCAATTTTAAGGGTTCTAATTAAATTTAACTTAAAAGTGTCTTAACCGTAGTTAAAGGTTTACTTTTAAAAAAATAATTAAACAACACAAATTCCACTAGTTTAGGAGCTAATTACCTTTCTTCTCTATGAGTTTACAATATTACTAATTCTACCATAATTCGCACCTTGGATACATGTATCTGGCGCATCAAGATACATATATCTTAGATATATATTAATTAGATACATATAATTAAGTATATTTAAATAATGAATGTAACTAAAAGACATATAAATTAAGGAGAAAATCATAAGTTTAAAAACTTCCAAAAAATTTAAAAAATCAAATTTATGTGTATCGAATATGTTAATTCTATGAATCTAAATTGTTATTCTATGTATATGATATATAGTTAATGATTAGATATATCTAATTTGTTCATTCTATGTATTCAGACTATTCTTCTACGAATTTGATATAGTTTCTTTTGTGTATCTCTCGTACTTGGTACTTTTTTCTTTTGTTCACGATCGGGTATTGAATCGAATGAACACTCAATCATGTCATCATGATAACGGTGGATTTCCAAATGCACTTAACGATTGGATGTATTTCATCTGTCCATTTTATGCATCTAAACATATTTTCTATGTATCTGACCTATCTAATTTGTGTCTCTAAATTGTTTTTAATGTATCCGTTATACAATCGAAAAAATGTTACTTCCAGTAGCTATGAAATCACATCCTTCTTCGGTTTCCTTAGTGTTATCTTCTCCTTTGAGACTTGCTTAAATTCTCTGTGATATCATACTTTTTAATGGATATGCTCAACTTTTCTCCATTCTTGTGGGGCCTTTCGCTTATACGACCATTGAAATCATCGACGACACTGGTCTTTTTGCTCGTGGGGGGCATGGAGGATGTGCAGGGTGAGGGGAGGAGAGATGTTGATTAGAGAGAAAGAAATTAATGTTAATTGGACCATTAATTGTGTTGTTTAAATGCAAAGATAATTAATCAATCCTAATTTTAAGGAATGTGTATATCTAATTATATCTTTTAAAATATAGGTATAAAATATTTAAAGTAGTAATATATGTAATTGTTTGAAAGTAGAGGTAAGTTTAGTATATATGGTAGTAATGTATGTCTAGTTAGGTAGTTTTTCTTTTAAAAAATGACTATGAAAAATCTCATCTTCCACAAATTTAGCTTCCGTAAGGCCATAAATCTTGGACCGGAGATTTTACAAAAAAAAATAAAGGGAAATTTTCAAAATGTCAATATTTTGGTATTTAATAGGACCTCTTAGCCACACTTTCAATATTTATTAAAAATGTCAATATTTTAGTTTGTTATGCATGTGATTTATATATTTTTTATTTGTTTGATTTGCAAGAATACACTTATTTGATAATAGAAAGGAGAAATTAGGGAAGGGAATAATTTAAAAAAGGAACATATCACTTAAAATTCTCATCTGTTACAATTTCAAAAGTAGACGACAGGACATCCATCTCCCTTGTTCATAAATTTTCAAAAATCAATTTTTAACATTCCATTGATAATACTCAATCTCTGTTGAAGTGAATTTGATTCAATTGCAGTTTTTTTCTGATTGGGAAGAGAAATTTGAAACAAACGATTACAATTTCGTTGACAAACAACTTTGGTGGGAGAAATTCCAACTGGAACTTCGATATAATCATTGTTCTCCAAAACTAGAACTTTCATTTTTATTATGTTTCATCATAATTGTATAGCAACAACTTTTGTATTTCATATGTGTTCACTTTACCATTCAATTTAAAATTGGTACTTTACTTTCAAAGTGAAAACTAAAAATTGTATCCTAGTGATAAAAATTGTATTACATAACTGCCAACTATATTTTCCTTCTATTTGTGTTACAAAAATATTAATAAGTGTATCTCAATATAATCTAATCATTACATATGAATACGATTTATGAAAGGATACAAGTGTAACGACCTGTTCCCGTCGTTATAGAAAAGCCAACGAGGAAAAATTTGGGACCGGAAAATCTTTTCGTAGTATTTGGATTTTCCCAACCTTGTCCAGATTTGGATAAAATTGGAGTCTTTAAGGTGTAGGGAAATCTTGTAACAATCGAGTGAATCATTTATGAATTTGATTACATGAGTGGTTAGATAACACATTAAAGAATCCGTACGACTTTACATAATTGAATTCGGGTGAGTAGAACTCTCGGAATCGATCTTGGTGTAAAGGGTATTTTCTGAGCGTCATTGGTTAGAGGTGTGTTGTAAAATGGGGATTTTGGATTTCTCAAAATAGCTCTCTATTTCGTTTCAGCCGTTTTGGCGCTGGATTTTGCCGCTTTGGCGGAGTCGCTACAGCGGGATGAGGGCCGCTGTGGCGGGATCGACGCGACTTAATTTCGTTAATAAATCCCTAAACGACCTTATTATGCACTTTTCAACTTTTAGAGCAAAGGAACGAACCCCAGGCGACTCCTACTTGTTTTTCACCATTCTTGAGACTAAAGGTATGTTTTTCACTCCCCGAATCCGTTTTTTGATCCGTAAAACATAATAGAATGGGTGAATATTGATGAGGAGGGTTTTGTTATAGATTCTATGGTAGAAACAACCCTAATTTGGATAATTGGGATCATGTGTATGATCTAGGGTTCATAGAATTGTTAGTAATTCGGGTAATTAGTGATTGTTTATTGATTCCCATATTATATTGATTGTTTGTAGACCAGGAACAAGCGGAACGAACTCGGAAATGGAAGGATCAATTTCTTAGGGTTTCAAGCTTGTTTCGAGGTAGGTGATGGTTGTGATTCTATGATTGTGTGATGTATGTTTGTTCTTGCTTCATTATGATACTTGTATATGTAAGAATGTTGCAATGCTGATCACACTTATTGTAAATAAGATAGATGAATGATGATTGCCATGAAATCACGACTTAAATGTATGATCTTGATGATATACTTGTGATTGTGATTGTGATTATGGTGTGTTGAATGGATCGGTTGCCACATTCCGACATAACTAACTTGGATCGGTTGTCACATTTCGGCATAACTATAGGATCGGTTGCCACGTTCTGGCATAATTATAGGATCGGATATCACATTCCGATATGCTAACTGTTTGGGTTTGGGTTCCATGAGAGGACCAATGATTTGATGTAAAATGTGGAGTTGCATGTTGATAATATTGTATATGTTGATATATATGCATGTGATTATAATGTTGTTTTGACTTGCTTATGTTGAACTTAGTGGGATAGCCGCGTGATCCTACCAGTACACGGTGGTTGGGTAATGATACTGCACTTGCTCTTATTTTTGTTGAGTATAGGGAATTTTTCGGCGGCTATTGATAGACCTCGCTTTGGAGATCAGTGATCGTTTGAATTCAAGGGTGAGCCAATTCTTTTAGGCTGCCATGAGTTCTCTTTCGTCTATGTCCACCATTTCGGACTTAGACTATATTCTAGTTAGTTGATTAGATTGGGGTTGCATCCCTTCTTGTTTAGACTTGTTGAACTTTAGATGTTTTGGTACATTGACTTTTAGGTTCGAGGTTATTTCTTCCGCATTGTTAGTTCATTGTTAGATTTTGTTGGAGTTTATGGGAACTCCCTATTTATTTCCTTAGTATTTAACTTGCTTCCGTAACTTAAATGCCTTAGTTTTTAGATTAGTTACTTGGTTGGGTTGTAGTTGTGGTTCTCCCACCGGAGTGTTAGTGTGGGTGCCAATCATGACGGTCTGGGTCGTGACAACAAGATTCTGGAAAAAAAAAATAGCATACATAATGGAAATAATACAATCTGTTGAAGAAGGATACAATATTCTTTAAAAAAAAATACTAATTAACTATGAAAGAAATAGGAATACAAGATTCCGAATTATTTTTTTTAGCATATATAGTGAAAATAATACAATTTGTTGAAGGATACAATATTCTAAAAAATACAAATTGACTTGAAAGAAATAGGATACATCTATGGTTACGAAATACAAATCTATTTGACATACCTATTGGAATGACTACAAACTAAAAAAGAAATACAATGTTCTTAATAAAAATACAAATGCTCAGTAAAAGAAAATAGTTGACAAACAAAAATTAATTTGGATACATTATATTTTCTAAAATATTGACATATTGACATTTTTAATAACTATTTTAAAGTGTAAATGATTTTAATAATTATGTTTGAAATTTTGAGTAGTTTGCTAATTTTCCCTAAATAATATTCTTATATTCGACCTTACAAAATTTACATTACTACATCACTAGCCAATTTCAAGGTCATGTAATTCTCTCTATCGATAGCCTTCCCAATATATATAATTCACATTATAGTTCATCTCTTTACTTAAGTACAATGTTTTATCCATCCACACACTGTGCTCGCAGGCCTAATAATGATTTCTCAATCAAATCTGTATTATATGCACATTTTATAACCACAATCTATTTATAATAAATCATAGCCTACATGAACGCCAAGATGCTGCTACAACGCGCATGAATCTTAGTACCATGGTTCCATTCTAGCGAGATTGATGAATTAGAGTTTGTGAAGACGAAGTTGGAGACATGTTTCTTAAGAGCCTTGTTTATCTGTAATCAAGGTTTTACACTTAGGAATATCCCTAGGGATTTTTAAGGAGAAGAAAAGGATTTTTAAAATTCGTTGGGGCTATGATGAGTCCACAAATTAGACTAATTTAGGGCTTTTTTTTTTATAGGAATAGTGTCCTCAAATGCTTATTTTGTCTCAATATCTGATGAAATTTCTTAAGTTTCAAGTATTTGAAGTTTTAGTGGAAGCATGGACACTTAGGTGCAAAAAGGAACAAAAAGGCTGAAAAGAAAGAAGAGGCTGAAGCCTGAGAATCGCCAAGCACACTTGGCGATTCGCCGAAGGGACGCACTCCACCCTTTGTTCCAGTACGCGAAGCCCTGAAAGAGCAGGATCAAAAAGGCGCTGAAAGGAGCAGTCGGCATTTCACCGAATAATTCCACGAAGCAGTACTATCTCGCCCAATGAAACAGAGCACGACCATGCTGAAGTCTAGTGCAAGCCGGCGACGAACTACACCAAAGGGTGAATCGCCAAGTTAATCGGCAATTTCGACTAACCTCGCCGAAATATTCGCTAGCACTATTTTTTTAAGTCTATAAATACTAAACTTGTTATTAATTTTTAGAGAGTTCGAACATTTATTTTAATTTCCAGAATAGAATAGTACTTTTGGGATATTTTACTCTCAAGTTTAGAGAGGGTTTTTGGTAGACTTAAAGAAAGAAGGATTTCATCTTCCCCAAGTTGGAAGTGGGTCTTCTCCATTCTTCTTCCTTTCCTTAAAATCAAGGTTTAATTCATTAAACCCATTTGATTTTAGTATCATTTTAAGTGTATTTTTTTATTTCTTGATGTGTGGCTAAAAACCCCATTCTTGGGGTGTGATTTAGCAAGTATGTGTTGATATTGTTGTTGGGTCTTGCTTGCTGATAGGTTAGATGTATTTTAATGGTGATTTCAGCTAGTGGTTGTGGTTTAATTTAATGGGTTTGTAGTTGCAAAGATAAAACCACCCATGTATTTTCAGCTTGCCCAAGAGGGAGGTCACGAAACCAAGACCGCTAGACTGATGACCTAAGGAGTGGGTCGACATGAGGTTCAGCCTGAGAGGGTGAGCCCTAGTCCCATATCCTAACACTCAGCTTGAGAGAGTGAGTCGGGTAAGGTGTAGGCTGGCCTTCATGCGGCAAATGGGTGTCCGAGAGGAACGCATTTGAAACGGGGTAAGTTTCCCGAGAGGGAACTTATTTCCATCTAAAGCTTAACCTAGTCATTATTATCTTGCAACTTTCCTATCGAAAGCATGTACCCAACGATTTATCTCAACTTGTATTGCGGTCACACCTCAAGAACTTCTCCCCATACTTGATATTCCTTATTTTTTGTTGTTTTTTATTACACTTGTGACAAAACCCCCCATTTGTTAATTGACACTTTTGTGTCACCTCCTTTTTATTTTCCATATCTTTAATTGTTAATGTCTTTAGCTACGACTAGTTTGAACTTAATTTTATTTTTATACTAATTCTCAAAACCACTCCCTTGGGACACGACCTCAACCCTTGGTTGGGTTACTATATTATCGACGATCGTAGACACTCGTACTGTAGGTTAGTGTCTTTGGTCACAATAAGCATCAAAATGGCGTCGCTGCCGGGGAGTGGTGTTACTTGAGAAATTGTAGCTAAGTAAAGTTTTTTTCTGCTTTAGCCGTAGTTTTACTAACCTTACTCTTGGTCTTGCTCTGTTAAGTTGTAATTTGAAGCAAGGTGTAACTAGGTTGAATAAGCACCACAAATCAATGGATTTTCCTCCACTAGAGGTAATGAGGATCCGATATTGCATACCGACCTTCAAGCAGTTGGAGGGAGAACAAATACATAAATCGTGGGCAAGATTCAAAGGGCTAATAGCTCAAGGCCCAAATCATGGCATCCCTGACATGGTTATTCTGGATTGCTTCTACAGAAGCCTCTACCCCGGAAACAAGCAATTACTTGATCAACTAATTCCATTAGGGATTGCACATATTCCCTATATGATGGTGGATCAGTTGCTAGACCACATGGCTGAAGCTAAGCGAGAGATTGAGAAAGATGTTATGTTGGCCACGCTGAGGACACATATGGATGAATTGGCCAAGAGTGTGATGAAGATCGAATCTCAGTGCAAGAAAAAGGATAAATGTGTCCCTCTTGGTGAAAGAAAGAGTTACAGGGACAAGGAGGTGGAACGCATTGAGTAAATGCTCTCAACCATTCTACTCAAGTCGAGTGAGCAAGATGGAGCGCTGGACGAACTGAAAGAGGACACTGAAGGCATAAAGTGCATAATTTGGTCTCAATCCAAAGCTGTCCAGCAGCTAGAAAAGCTTATGGAGCAGGAATTACCTCATGTTCACACACAGGAAAACCAGGGGTTACCTAATCATGATGTGGGTGGCTCCAACTATGAAGCTTAAAGTCTTAACTTGCGTCGTGCCACGACGTTAACTAAGGTGTTGTTTGGGAGGCAACCCAAAACCCCGTATTATCTTATATTTTCATACTAGTAAAATAATAGTGTCTTAGTTTTACAGATTGAAGTGTGGTAGGTGCCAAAGAGATGTAGAATGGCGAGCAGCAGACCAGTTGGTGAGTCGCCAAAGACGCCGACGATCAATGATATTTCGCCGTTTGACTCAAGGCACCCTCTGAGCCTGGAGTCGGTAAAACTCGGCGAGCTCAGGAAGGTTTTAGCAATCCGCCCACCTGATCGGCGTCCCCGATGGTCACCGCCATTTGAACATCCACAACTGTAGAGAAATTTTGTAAAACTCGGCGAAGTAAAAATTTGTTTGGCGAAGCGCCAAATCTCCCAGAAGTCAAAGCACTATCACCAAATGGGAACAAACGGGATAATATGTAGGGCAACACACAAAAAGGTTGTTGAGAAATCACTCGAGAGTGTGGGTTGAAGATAGGCACATTGGAATGCTAAGAAAAGTTGTACAGAGCTTGATGAATCACTCGGAAATACACCAAACGCCCCCAACATACCTTCTGCTTTACGCGACATCTGTTGAAGGACTCCAACTCGAAACAACTACCTAACCAGGATTATTCTCTAGCCCTATCTCTGTCTTTCTTTAATTTGACCTCTGGATTATTGTTATATATTTGAGGATAAATATATTTTTTTGTGGTGGGGTGAGGCCCACACCCTTTGTGCTAATAGTTGTGCTTTATGTATATATTTGGGTTGTTCTATTTTAAATTGTGTTAATACTGCTTTCTGTGGATGTTTGAGCTTGTGGCTCCGTTTGTTTTTATTTACAAAATAGACCTCTGGATTATTGTTATATATTTGAGGATAAATATATTTTTTTGTGGTGGGGTGAGGCCCACACCCTTTGTGCTAATAGTTGTGCTTTATGTATATATTTGGGTTGTTCTATTTTAAATTGTGTTAATACTGCTTTCTGTGGATGTTTGAGCTTGTGGCTCCGTTTGTTTTTATTTACAAAATAATTTTGACCCTTCCGAAATTTTTTGAATTTTTCACACATTTTTGCCACCCCTCGTGAGTTGATGTGGCTGTTCTTTTGCAAAAATTTTGAGTCCCGGTTTCGATCAATATCGAGGACTTGAATAGTGTTGTCAATCGAACGAACATAAATGTACGGCTACGATAAGGCCAAATGAAGTTGCATGGCCAATATGTAAACTATTTGCATCTCATTTTGATTAGCCATTTATTGAATTGATTCTCTTGTAATGACCGTTGCACACTAGAGAAAGTATGTGGTCTTGTTTAACTTAAGTGTCGATGACTTGTGTGATTAGCTTGCCTTGAACCTTGCATGAATAAACCTAGAATTTGCCCTGTTAGTCTGATTGATTTAGAAAGGTGTGCTCTTGAAATGATCTTAGGCAACTTTAAAAAGTGTGAGCCAAATTTGACATATACCTCTTTTGTGGCCTACCCGTGAGTGTGTGAAACTCTTTTGAACACCCTTTGAACCTTACCTTCCTTTGAAAGAACCTTGATGAACCCTAGATCCTACTTGACCCACTACCTATAATCCTCTTGATTTGTGGTTTAGCGAATAGCCAACCTAAGTTGGGGGTGTGGTAAAAAAGGAAAAGGAGAAGTCAAGAAGTGAAAGAAAAGTCTCCATTAACCCCAGGTGTTGTAGAACAATGGAAACCCTTTAAAAATTAAAAATAAATATATATATATATAATATTTGTGGAATAAAGTACCAAAGAAATCGAGTTTCCAAGCAATCCATGGAGGTGAATAAAAAGATGACTTAGAAGCACTAGAAAAGAATTGATAAAGAAAAAAAGAAAGGAATGCCTTGAGAACACCACATCTCACAAGGATGAAAAGTCACTGAGCCTAAATGACCATACCTTTGCACTCATCCCCATTACAAGCCTTAGAAATACCTTTTGATCTTGAGTAAGCCGAATCGAAAGTCGATTGGAAAATAAGGGCAAACCTATAGGTAAAAACACGCATTGTGTTCCTCTTTTTGAGTGAGTGTTGCATCTGATTCCTGATCTTGAATTGATTGACCTCTGTGTGTGAATATGTAATCATTCTTGATGTGAGGGCACTTAGATACTTCCTGTTGAGCTTGATTGCACAAGTAGAAAGTAATGTGAGCATGAGAATCTTTGGTAATGGTGTGTGACAACTTGAATATTTGAGTACACAATTGATCCTTACATAAGTAAATTTAAGTCTGGTTGTGTGCATTCATGATTTAGTCTTGTGTAGCACTATTTGAGACACCTTGTTGAACGGCTGAACTTTAGTTTGCTGAGGACAAGCAAAAGTTTAAGTTGGAGGTGTTGATGAGTCCACAAATTGGACTCATTTAGGGCTTTATTTTGATAGGAATAGTGTCCTCAAATGCTTATTTTGTCTCAATATCTGATGAAAGCTCTTAAGTTTCAGGTATTTGAAGTTTTAGTGGAAGCATGGACACTTAGGCGCAAAAAAGGAATAAAAAAGGCTGATAAGAGCGAAGAAGCTGAAGCATGAACATCGCCAAGCACACTTGGCGATTCGCCGAAGGGACGCACTCCGCCCTTTGTTTCAGTACGCGAAGCCCTGAAGGAGTAGGATAAAAAAGGCGATGAAAGAAGCAGTCGGCGTTTTGCCAAATAATTCTGCGAAGCAGTACTATCTCGCCCAATGACACAGAGCACGACCATGCTGAAGGCTAGTGCAAGACGGCGACGAATTACACCAAAAGGCGAATCGCCGAGTTAATCGGCGATTCCGACTAACCTCGCCAAAAAATCTGCCAACACTATTTTCTGAGGTCTATAAATACTAAACTTGTTATTAATTTTTAAACAATCGAATTTTATTTTAATTTCCAGAATAGAATAGTAATTTTTGGGATATTTTCTCTCAAGTTTAGAGAGGATTTTTGGGAGACTTGAAGAAAGAAGGATTTCATCTTCCCCAAGTTGAAAGTGGGTCTTCTCCATTCTTCTTCCTTTGCTTAAATCAAGGTTTAATTCCTTATACCCATTTGATTTTAGTATCATTTTA
>NW_006239433.1:75391-79435 GCF_000226075.1 Solanum tuberosum
ATTTCACCTTGTGGTTGTGGTTTAATTTAATGGGTTTGTAGTTGCAAATACAAAACCACCAATGTGTTTTTGGCTTGTCCGAGAGGGAGGTCGCGAAAACAAGACCGCTAGACTGATGACCTAAGGAGTGGGTCGACATGAGGTTCAGCCCGTGAGGGTGAGCCCTAGTTCCATATCCTAATACTCAGCTCGAGAGAGTGAGTGGGGTAAGGCATAGGCTGGCCTTCATGCGGCAAATGGGTGTCCGTGAGGAACGCATTTGAAACGGGATAAGTTGCCCGAGAGGGAACTTATTTCCATCTAAAGCTTAGCCTAGTCACTATTATCTTGCAAATTTCCTATCGAAAGCATGTACCCAACGATTTATCTCAACTTGTATTGCGGTCACACCCCAAGAACTTCTCCCCATACTTGATTTTCTTTATTTTTGTTGTTTTTATTACACTTGTGACAAAACCCCCATTTGTTAATTGACACTTTTATGTCACCTCCTTTTTATTTACAATGTTTTTAATTGTTAATGTTTTTAGCTAAGACTAGTTTGAACTTAATTTTATTTTTATACTAATTCTCAAAACCACTCCCTTGGGACATGACCCCAACCCTTGGTTGGGTTACTATATTATCGACGATCGTAGACACTCGTACTGTAGGTTAGCGTCATTTGTCACGATAAGCATCAGGCTACTGCCTAGCATTGCGACAGTGACCCATGGTTCGCTATAGCCTTAAGATTGAGTTATCAAATGTTGGAATTGTCAATTCACCAATCTTATGCCGTCTTGACCACATGTAGCCCGTGATTGTAGCCCTCCCTAAATTTTGTTATCATTTTCGTATCTATATTTCCTTTTTAGTAAAATCTTTAGGGATGACAATGGTGTAGGTATGGTGCGAGTGCGGGGCAAATCCGCATAAACCCGCAATGACTTTACTCCGCCCCGCATAGCACAACTTTTTATTTTTTCCTGCCCCGCATATATACGCCTCGCAAAACTTCAACATGACAGTACAGTGCTTGATTTTGACAGTTAACGTAAGTAAAACAATGCTGTAATTTATTAAGTTTTTCATACACTTTAGTTTCTCATTTAAGAATATGTTACATTACTTTCTAACACCATGATTATGAAGGTAAATAATAAAATATATTGCCTAATCAGTTTACAAATTAATTAGAATCAGAATTCATCACTTGTGATGTATCATTTTACTTGATAAAATATTGTATAAATACTAGAGACAAAAGATAGGCATAACAAATTAAGAAATTCAGTGTCAACTGATTTGCATCTGTTATTCGTGCAATTTAGGTCAACTTCAAAAGAAAAAAAGCCCTAACCCGTCCTCGCCCTGCCCCACATGTTTTCCTAAAAAAATATTTTGTACCCGCCCCTCTTCGCCCCGCAAACACTATAACCCGCCCCGCTTTGCAACCACCCCGCCCCATTGCCATCCCTAATAATCTTGTTATATTGACTTCTACTTATTTTTTGGATTTAAAACTTCAATTTCCAGATCTGATTTTTTTTACTCTGGTTTTACCTATACACTTTTGACCAACACTTGAGATATAAATTTTTGTTGGAGAATCTAAATCAATTGGAACCTTTTATTAAAAGTTTATGTCTTTCCTTACTCTTTGTTTTTGTGTTACAACATTTAGGATTTGATTTTGTTTGATTGAAATTACTTTGTTTCTTTTCCTTACCTTGTTACTCACTATTTAATTTCATCTTTAATTGAAAAGTCTCTGTTGGTTAATTATTCGGTGTTACATAGTATAAGGATAGAAATTAATTAATTGAGGCTAGAATAAGTGTTGGAATGTATGCGCCCACTAGTTACTATAGGACCAGGTCCTCAGTACGATTACAATAGCAAAAAGTAAAAAAATACTGAAAGTAAAGATTGAACACGCGACTTTACGTGGAAACCTCATTGCTCAAGGGAGGAAAACCACGACCTGTCTCACAGGATTTCCAAACTACTTTTACTAAACTTCACAAGACAAAGTAAAACCCAATTTACAACACAGACGAGATTATCCTACTAATCTCTATCCTGAGTAACCATAAAGAGACGATTAAACCATTCTAAACAGGGCACAATAACAATTAGCATTAGATCACAAAAGATGACCACAAGAGTCAGTCAAAAACAGTACACATAGCCACTAGAGTTTTGAACCAGGGATGAAAAGACTAAGGAGACAATACTCATTTAGGACAGAGGGGGAAGGGGATTAAGGGTGCGCATGAGCAAGGACATTCGCTCATTTACAGCCTCATGAGCTTGAATAACTTGCTTGTTGAGAACCTTGACTTCCTCACTGAGTGAAGCATTTGTCTTCAGCAGTTGCTCATTCTCAGCTCTCAACTTTTGCACCACTTGCTCATCCACACCACTGGTACCAAATCTTTTTGAAACAGCCTTCTGTAGCTGAGATTTCAGTTGCGCAATCTCAACCTCCTTATCATTGAAGATCACAGTGAGATCAGTCATTTCTTGTTTAAGAGAGGCTTGCTGCTCTAGAAGATCTGCCACCTGAGACCTACCCATGGCATTCCCTTCAACACACTCACATTCTAAGAAAGGCTTGCTGCTCTAGAAGATCTGCCACCTGAGACCTACCCATGGCATTCCCTTCAACACACTCACATTCTAGCAGGGTAGCAGCAATGAACATTTTCTTGGTGGTACTAGGTACCCCTAGTCCCAAAGGCACTTCAAAATGTTTGAACACATAATTCAGCAAGTAGCCATAAGGGATGTCGTGATTTGCCAATTTCCAGGTCATCACCTTGTGCATATGTTCAAGCATTATAGCAAGGAGATTTATTTCCTCAAGTTCATCCAGCTTCTCCATGAGAAATAGATCAGCAGCATATACTACAGTTCTCTTCTCCGTCCATGGTACCATCACTTTGTTAATGAACTCAAAGAGTAGCTGGTATTCTCCTTTGAGAAACTTCTTTAGCAACCCTGTACGCTAGATGTCCCCACGCTTTGTGGCCTATTTTGAGAATTCACTGGATGGCTTGCAACCTTAAATCGACCGGATTCCTCTCACAGGCACACCTAGAATGATCCCCTAAGTTTCCTCCTCTAGAAAGATTTTAATATTGTTCATAGTACTTCTAACCCCTCCATCCTCTAGAAGCTCCATTTTATAGAAAAATTCTCGTACTTCAAGTTCATGCAAGTATGGTTCTGGAGGTTTAAATAGATGGTCCCATCCTTATAGAGAAACATGATCAAAGAGATTAGACATACCAAATTCAGTTAAAATGTCAAGGTCGAATATTCTGCCGTTCAGCACTCTCTGGTTCTCCATTTCAGCTATGCGCTCTTCCCTCGTCATTTCCTTGTCTGCAACTTGTTTTTGAACATTAGTACCTGGTCCCTTGTCTTGATTTGATTTATCAGCAATCCTTTTCTTTATTCTCTCCTTCTTCATAAGAGATTTCTTTACAAACTTCTGACTTCCCTTTAATTTAACTCTCTCAACCTCAACCTCCTTTCTTCGTTTCTCCACATATGCAGTGATATCATTAGATTCAGTATCATTGGACCCAACATGCAAATGAGTTGATGTGGGTTCTTCAGGCAAGTGACCTTCCTGTCTTCTTTTCCTAGCCCTCTCCGCTTGAATTACATTCGCTACTATGGCACTCCCCATAACTTTTTGCATTTCACTTCTAGTCCCATACCTCTTCTTGTCCCCTTTTGATTGGGACTCAACCATCTTTCCCTTTCCTTTTCTTTTTCTTTCCTTTGTAAACTCAGCGGCTCATCAGTAAGAACAACCTCAGGAGCACTCTTAACTATTTCCAAAACTGGGAGACCAACTGTTAAAGTATTGGCTCCTCGCACCCCTTTTCTGCTCCATTTCAAAGGGACTTTTTCTTCCTCTTCCTTGTCACTCTCAACATCAAATGACCTAGGGGTTTGGTAAAACACAGGTTGAACATTGTGAGGGACCTGCATAGGTTGACCTAGGGGTTTGGGATGTTGTGGTGAAGGGGAAATTCATTTCTTGCA
>NW_006239433.1:79535-89592 GCF_000226075.1 Solanum tuberosum
TCACGTCTAGGCCCTAGGCTTGGGTCGTGACAGTAGGGAGGCTCTATCTGTATATAACCTAAACCCTTTTTGTTGTTGAACTTTTGATTTGCTAAGTTAGAGAGTATCTTAGACGAATCAGTCCATTTGAGGGAGTGGTTCAACTCTTCTTTTATCTTACAAAGATCTTTCACTATTTGAGAGTTCCTTTCAAGGGACGCAACTAACTTAGACTCAGAGGTCTTAAATTTCTCTTCTAGTTCAACCTCAAAGTTACTAAGTTTTCTCTTCCCACCCTTAGAGGTACCAGGTTCCTCATTGAGTTGCAAGCTACTAGTCTCGAGGATACCTATCCTAACACTCATTTCAGACATTTGAGTGTTAAGATCTGAGTTTTCATCCTCGCACAAACTCAGTTTTTCACTTATCGTCAGGCTTTCAGAAGTTAATTCATCAATTGAGTCAATCAATACAACAACAAGTTTTCTCAATCTTTTAATGGGAAGAGTATTTAGAAAATTTTTGAGATAAAAAAGGGTTACCTCATTCAGATCCTCTTCATCGTCAGATTTTGCCATTAGTGAGAAAATGGAGTTGAACACAGTTCCATTATCTTCAACAACCATCATCGAGACATCTTCATGGCTGTCTACCTCTTCCTCAGATTCGCAGGATGCATTTCCCCATACAGCCAAAGTTTTCTTCACTAGTTGATGAGCATGAGCGTTTCTCTTGGCGTGGTCAAGGACCTGGTCCCTTCTACGAGGTCTGAAGTCCTGAGTTTCCTGCTTCTGGTTGGGACAGTCCCTCATAAAATGACCAGGTTTGCCACATTTATGACAAAGATCATTTGCATTTGCTGCTTTGGTGGTCGAAGCTTTCTTTTGAAAGCCTCCATGCTTCTTGATGATCTTCTGGAACCTTCTAGTGACATATGACATTTCATCCTCCTCTTCAGTCACATTGTTTTGAGATGTTTTCAAAGAAACTGATTTCTCTTTCTTTCCCTCCTTCATGTTTGTCTCCTATTGCTTGTTCAGTTCATAGGTTTGGAGATTTCCAATCAGTTCATCCATGGCAAGCGTCTTCAGATCTTTTGCTTCAGTTATAACATTGACTTTGCTTTCCCATGACTTGGGAAGCACCTTGAGAATCTTTCGAACTTGTTTGCTTGGGGAATAGGCTCACCAAGACATCTCAGTTCATTGGTTATGGAGGTGAATCTCGAGTTCAGCTCGTGAATGGTTTCACATTCCTTCATACAGAAGATCTCATATTGAGTCGTAAGCATATCGACCTTAGACTCCTTCACTTGTGTCGTTCCTTCATGGGCTGTTTGGAGACAGTTCCATATCTCTTTGGCTATATCACAGGCAGAGATGCGGTTGTACTCATCTGAGCCGATTCCACATACCAGAATCTTCTTTGCTTTATAATTCTTTTCTATCTTCTTCCTGTCCATTTCATTGTACTCCTTTCTGGTTTTGATAACCTTTGTTGTGAGCTCTCCATATTTCACTGCCTTTGTGGGAATATACGGTCTATCAAGAATCACGTCCCATAACTCAGTATATTCAGCATTGATGTAATCATGCATACAATTCTTCCACCACCCATAGTATTGTCAATTGAAGAGGGGGTGGTCTGGTAGATGACTGACCTTCCTCCATGTTGGGTGGAGAAACCATTCCTTCAGGATCTTTCCTTTTCTTGGTGTTACCTAGATCGAAAAGGCAAGCTCTGATATCATTTGTTGGAATGTATGCGTCCACTAGTTACAATAGGACCAGGCCCTCAGTATGATTACAATAGCAGAAAGTAAATAAACACTGAAAGTAAAGATCGAACACGCGACTTTACGTGGAAACCTCCTTACTCAAGGGAGTAAAACCACGACCTGTCTGACAGGATTTCCAAACTACTTTTACTAAACTTCACAAGCCAAAGTAAAACCCAGTTTACAACACACACGAGATTATCCTACTAATCTCTATCCTGAGTAATACACTATCACTCAATGAGCCAAAGCAATGCCTGCATTTCCCACTATACTAACTCAACTAATTAATATAGACTTTGACGTAAGACACTAAGTTACTCACAACTAAGTTTCTTACAATGATTTACCCAAGGTTGAAACGTTTCTATCACGAGTGAAATGATTCCTACAATATAAGCACAAATACAAGCGATCAAAGTAACAGTTGGTATAGGACGCAATAATGCAATCTATTAGGTCCCTTGTTGTTTTGAAGCTTGAATATCCCTCTTTGAATGAATGGTTGATTTGTTGTTTTTGGTCTTGAATATATCAAACATCAAGAGTTAATACCCTTTGGACAAACAACCTCGTCGCTTCTGGTTGGTGTAGTACACTGGCGACTTCACCAACTTCTGACGCAGACAGCTTTACAAATGTACATCATATGACCCTGGACGAGCATACTCTGCAGAGGACCGGGTCCCTGCACTTGTGAGGAGAATATCAAAACATTTGGGAGCATTAAGACTTAACAATAAGTATATGAAGTTATTTTAAATTAAATGGTGTTCAGTGGGGTTGGACCTAAAAATAGAAAATATGTTTATTGTGGGATATTATATGAGTTTTTTTTCCATATATTTGGATCATCAATAGTATGCACGTTGTTCAAAATGCTTGAAGATTTTGGATCTCCACGAGGTTTGTAGGAAAACATTAGGATGCATTGAATGTTAGATGAATATAGATATTAGATACAAATCATACTATTAAACTTCATTTTGATTACACATGATTTTTGAGATACTTAATAGATATTTGAAAATGTGGTTACGCACTTTGGTCAACCAGTTCAAAAGATTAACTTTTATCAATCAAAATCAAGATGTGTAGATAGAAGATGTGATACACCCAAGCAAAGTAAGAAGTGATGATTCTAAGCTAGTGTATGTCAAGAGTTATAAAATTGGTGGTGGTATGAATCTAATTATAATTGAATATCTATATTTTTGTAGATGTGTCATTGTTTGTTGATGTATAACATGAATTATGAAACTGGTGGTGGTATGAAGCCTGAATTTTTAACATGCACTAAGACTTAATATTTATAAGAAAAATGGATTGAATAGGTGTCCCTGTAGTACATGTAGGTGCATGAAATTTTTTAATTCAGATACAATTATGGTTCATTTGTATTGTAATGAAATTAAGTCTAGATATTTTGTATGAGTTGATCATGGAGAGATAGATGGATTGAATTGTATATTTATAATTCATTGTCCGTGGATGAATATAAATATATAATATCCTTGCACATGGTCAAATTATGATTGAACATGACAGGGATGAAGATGATAGATTTCAACATGATAGGATTCATGAAATGGTAAATGACACACTCGGGGCTCAAGGTGGAATGGAACCCAAACAGTATTTTTATGAAGCTTCTGATGAAGAAACAAGACGTTCCATCAACAATCAGAAGAGGCTAATTGTCCACTATGTGAAGGGAGTTTGCATCCTGTTTTGTCAGTTCCAGTTAGACTAATGAATATTAAATTAGATTGGAGTATTCCTCATGTGACTATGGACTCAATGATTGATCTTTTTGGGAAAACTGGTTAATCCAGAGTTTAACATAAGAACTTCTATCAAGCAAATAAATTGATTTCCAAGTTAGGATTGTCGTATGATAGAATTCATTATTGTGTAAGTGGTTGCATGTTATTCTATAAGACTGATAGTAAATTAGAAAATTGTAAGTTTTGTGGATATACTCATTATAAGTGGACTCTTGGTGGAAATCATAGTTAAGGCGATACATTATTTACCTCTTATTCCTAGCTAGGTTAAATTGGTAGCTTGGAAGAAGTAGCTCACACTTGGACTCAGATGTCGCACGTATCACAATTGAGGTCTCGAAGTAGCCGTCTAAATATATCTTGTACTCAATAAAGAAAGAGCAAGCGCAGTACTAGTACACAAATTACCATGTACTGGTTAGATCATACGACCAGTTCTAGGACATGAATATAAATAAGTAATCACAATACAGTAATACACGTCAACACATATATCAACAAATCACAACAAAAAATAGACTTTTAGTCACAAACCTTAACTTAACCAATGGATGAAACAAGTTCTACATGATCGCAACAGCACATGCAGGTCCTCTCAAGAAAACCACACACAAACAAATAGTATGTACAATCACACTGAACAACCACACTTGAAACCACAAGTAAGTAAATAGGTTTGTTGCATGAAATTATCAACATGACAATCAGCATACAATACAACAGTTAACATGCACGCGTTACATAACTTGAAAAAAAAACCATCACCTACCTCGAATCAAGTATTGAAAACTCTAAAGAACCCGGGCTTTCTCTTTTGTAATTCCTTGACTTGTTCTTGATCTAAAATAATAATAAAACACGACAATCAATGAACAATGGCCTCATTAAACTCGGATTATTATTTATCCTAGGCCAGTGTCATGATCATCCTACCCAAATCAGGGCTTTTCTCACCATTAATTCATGTCAAAACACTCCCCCAAGAGTAACACCCTTGATTCTAAGGCTTAAGAATCAAAATACAAGTAAGGGGAGTAATTAACTTATCTTTACTAAAGAAATTGGAGGAAAAACTAGAGAAAGTTTCCCTAAATCGCCTTTCCTTTTCCCAAAAATGAAGTTGTAGAAAATAATAAGTTTGAGACTTTTTCTGCACAAAAACATGACTAACCCCGCTATAGCGGTATCAGCATAGCATGACACCCGCTATAAAGAGCTGCATGGAGGCAGAGACTCGAAATTATGGAGGCAGAGACTCAAAAATCCTCCCCAAAGGCCCCATTTCACAACACACTTTCGAACTTTGACGTTCTATACTAACCCCTTCCTCCAAGAGCAATATCGTGAGTTCTACATACCCGAATTTACTTTTTGTAGGCCCTATGAATTCCTTAATGTCTTAGCTACTAGAAAACAAGATTCAAGCTTAGAAACACCAATCAATACATGGAAGATCGCCTTAGATCGCACCTCACTCATATTTCGCATGAAACTGCCTAGCTTAAGATTTTCAAGTCATTACCCAAAAGGTTTTCTGGCCTAATTTTTTCACCATTGGTCTACCTATAACAACCAGAAATGATCGTTACAGGTTTTCTTTCTATTTCCATCATATCTTGTGTTTTGGTTGCATCTGCTATAACTTTCACATACTTAAAACAAAAGTAATTATGTTGGACAAATCAGTTTAAAAAGAGGAAGTAGGGCTCATCATGATTCAAAACCTATGTTGCTTAGACGCTCCAAAAATAATGTCGCATGTTTGTCAGATCCTTTAAAATTGCACTACTATTAGAGGGTTCGACATGTATTCCCCGACATTTTCAAAGAGTCCGAGAAACATAGCTCAAAATCATGTCTTGTATTCAGAATGTGAGAGTCTTGATGGCCTATCATGTTCAAGTGAAGATTCTAATATTCACTTGTCCTTCTCATCAGGTGAGCAAGTGCAATGACCCAATCCGCTAGTGATATTGTATGTTTTAGTCTTAGGTCTATACGGCTTTAAAATGCATCACTAGTTAATAAGGTCAGCTTACTTATATGCTCAACATCTCACCTATATTTTTATCGATGTGGATTCCGTGTCTTAAGTTGGGGCGTCATAGCAAGGAGAGAGCCCACATTGTTGTGATTGTACAATTTCTGATGAGAAAAGACTAATTAAAATAACCCCTTCCATATGTGCACTTTCTTGATTCAGAAAAAGACACTAAGTACCAACATGTATTTGAAGATTTAAAATCCCATTAATCCATTTTTATGCAGCATAGCCTAGTGATTACCAGCTGGGAGATATAAGTTACATGAATGAAGAAGACAATCTGATAGAGATTGACATATCTATGGGATCTATCAAGTGTTCAGGATTTGAAATTTATCCATGAGTTGATATTTATTACTCCCAACATTTTAATTCATGTGACTTCGTTTCAATTTATGTGACAAAGTTTAAGAAAAAAAAAACAGACTGTTGAAATTTGTGATCTAAAATAAATCTTAGATATTTGTATGGCTATAATAAAAAAAAATGAATTGTTTCTGATTATGAAAAGTGACATTCCTTTTTTAGCAAAAGAATTGTCTAATGTCTAATTAGTTGAACAGTTTCAAAAAACTTTTGATCCTTGTTGATATATGCTTCTTAGAACTTGTTTGGATTGGCTTAAAAGTTGGTCAAACCTACTTGTAAGTCATTTTTAGCTTTTGAGAATGTTTGGCAAAGTTAAAAATAACTTAAAATAAATTTAAGATAACTTTAAAAAGTTAAAAGTTAAAAGTAGGTACTCCCCTACTTTTCATTTTTTTTTAAACTTAAAAGTATCTAAAGCTTGACTTTTTAAAATCTACTAGTTTCACGACACGTGTGTTGCACGTGTGCATCGTATATATAGTATACGATGTTGTAAAATAGAATTAATATTACTAAATTAAAGTTTTTAGTAAATAATTATAATTGAAAGAACATAGGACAAATTCTTTTAAATGATTTATACAGATTTTCATAGAGTTACTTGTATTTTAAGATCAAAATAACAAGATATCATTGAAAATTTTCAAAATACATTCAAAGTTTAAATATGGGGAGAAAGTGGCATTTCTTTAGTAGTATTACTTTTTACTTCACTCAATTTTTTAAACAAATCTAACCAACAAAATTTTAAAAAAATATCAATACAAAAAATGTCACCAATAGCCTTCACTCTTGAGGTTATGAACATAAATGATGGACACCATTTAAGTACAATTTTTCTCTTCAATATTCATACTTGAAATTTTGTATGTGCAAGACATTAATAAGGATTACCATAAATATTTCAATGTTTTATCTTTATACGTGTGTGTGGATCCACTTAGTTGAGGATGTCTTCTACTCCGGCAAGGTATAGGACAGTTTTGGCAGCGTAAGCGAGACGTTGTATCATCACATAGATCGATGGTTATCGATTAGAGAATCTCTCAAATAAGAGTAAAAGAGTTATTATCGTATTTTTACATACATTGAGCTATTATCTACTGTTTTAAAAGCTTTCTTCATAATGCATCTTTATTATTGCTTTTATATTGAACTGAGATGAGTACTTCTGAGCTTGAGTATCTTTGAGTATCCTTGAGTTGAGTTGAGTTGAGTTGAGTCGAGTCGAGTTGAGTTAAGTTGAAATGAGGTCAATATGTCCTTCCTTTTTAACAATTCAAGCTTATGTCTGTGCTTTAGATTCCCCTTGCATGCTCGTACATTTCATGTACTGGCGTCATTTGGCCTGCATCTTTCATGATGCAGATACAGGAGTTCAAGGTTATCAACAGGCACACCGTTGCTACCATGTTCAGTTCCAGAGTTGCTTTGGTGAGCCTCCTTTCTTTTAGAGGATTCCTATTTACTTTTCAATTTTGTTAGGATGTCGTGGGTCTTGTCCCGATTTCCATCATTGTCATTAGAGGCTTCATAGATAGTAGTGTTTTGAGGAGTCTTTTCCATTCCTTTTGTTAAATGTTTTAAAGACTTGAGTTGCCTATTTATGGCCAGTTGAATATTATTATATATTCTGAGTTATTTATATGAGACAGTTGAGTTAAATCTTTGCAATTGAGTTCATATATTTTTGAGTAAGTCTTTTGCTGAGTATTGAGCCAGACCATGGGTCCGCTTGGGGCCAGTAATGGTTCTCGAGTGCCAGTTACGTCCAGGGTGTAGGCTCGGGGGCTGACAGTTCTATTTGATTGAAATCTCTTGCCACCAACACTTTACTTTCTCCATTCATTTTTACTTACATATCTATCGAAATAATTATTTTCATGGCTATATTATCATATATAAGTAGAACTGGAAATCTATTTTTTTAAATAGTGAATTTAACATCAAAACTAATAATTCAATGGATTGCGTTGATGCCCGCTGTTTTAGAAAAATTAGAAATAAACTCCTTCATTTGAGGATAAAAGAATAAAAAATGAAAAAACAAAAATAATATCTTACCTAAGTCATGTGACTTTTTTCATATTTGTTTATTATTATTGTGTTTCCCACAACTTTTCGTCACTGTTAACTCATGAAAATCGTAAGAAAAAATACGAGTGTTAATTATTGAATGATTTGCTACAATTTTTTCACTAACTCTTTCTTATGTGATACCTCGAATTTCTTTGAATTTTGAACTTAATGAACAGTTGCAAATAACCCTTGAGATTTTTTAAGAAGAAGAAGAAGAGTACAAAACTTTAAAAATATCGTAGTTTAAAATTAAAAGTCAGAGTAAATACCTTTATTTATAGCTAACAAATAGTAGTATGAATAGGTACTAATTGTGCCTTATCAGAAAAGTTATAACCTTTCGAAAAAGTCAGTGCTCATCGGAAAAGTCACAACCCTTTGAAAAAGTTGCAACTCATCGGAAAAGGCACAATGCTTTGGAAAAGTCACAACCCTTTGGAAAAATCACAACCCTTCAAAAAAGTCACAACTCATCAAAATGTCATAACCCTTTGGAAAAGTCACAACTCTTTTAAAAAATCACAACCCTTTAATGTGAAAAGGTATCTACTCAGTGCTCATTGGCGCCTGATACCCTGAGATGTGGATCATCCAAGACAAATATTTTAATATAATACTCAATTTTCAATTTAAAAAAGATACACCATCTACTTTTAAAATCGAAAAGACGGTCAACAATGGTAAAATTGAATAAACCATCTACCTTTACACATAAAAATTGCAAGTTATAGTTTTAATATGTATGTAATTTTTTAAATTGTCCAAAATACAAATAATTAGAAAACAACACATGTAGTTATATATTTGTCTTTTTAATTAGTAAATGTTAAATAACTC
This sequence comes from Solanum tuberosum, assembly GCF_000226075.1. Lineage (NCBI taxonomy): Eukaryota > Viridiplantae > Streptophyta > Magnoliopsida > Solanales > Solanaceae > Solanum > Solanum tuberosum. The sequence goes on from NW_006239433.1 coordinate 88,408, forward strand.
ACATTTCAAATATGTATTGATTTGTATTGGATTTATTTAGTAACAAACAACTCTCTCTAAATAATTTGTAAGCTAATTTATTTAATAAATTTACTAGTTCAAATATAAAATATAAATTCAAGAAAATAAACAAAAATAGTTAAAATGATTTGAGAGATATTTTTGTCTTTATATAGACTTATCCCATGGTATTCTGTCATATGTATTACTAATACCCCAAATGGAAGGAATTAGTAATACATCCTATAATACAATGTAGGGTGTATAACTAATTCATGGATTAGTTATACATAGGCTCAAATTCCTAACATACATAGTACTAAATAATATCATACATAATACATAGACTATTTCTTCTAATACGGCCTACCAAACGACCCCTTAGTGCAAATACTAACTAGGTCTTAGAGTTTACAAAAATTGGAGCCAAACTTCATTTCTTTGATGTGGTGTACTCTCATACATTGATTTTAAAATTTAAACTTAAAATATTTTTAGTAGGCCAAACACATATGCAGACCCTTAAACTTGTCCCTAAATTTCATTTTGGCACTCCAACTCAACCTTGTTCCATTTTAACCCTTCAACTCCAATTTTTATGTTCTATTTTGACACTTCTTTCCAAAGAATTAACAAAGTGATATGGCACAAAAATCAGTTAAAAACACATACACAACTCCTCTAACTTCGCCCCCTATTTTTTTATTTTGTCATGCTAACTTAGCTTTGTTCCATTTTAATCCTTCAACTCTATTTTATATAGTATCATTTAAACACAAAATACCAAATTTATGATTTCTTTATTTTTATTTATGTTCTTCATTTCCACTTTTTCATTTTAAAAATCAACGTCATATTTTTTTAAAAAAATAATACTAATGGATGAACATCATTTTTTTTAAAAGTATTTTTATAGAGTTTTTGTACGTTATTGTGTGAAAAAATAATCGATGAAAGTGTGTTGGTTTTCTTTTTTAAGCGATAAATTAAATTAAATAACACCACATATTTTTTTTTCATATCTAGTCTATTTGAACTAACTCAAATATCAGCTTTCTATTTTTTCATTCAACTAAATACGAGTAAAAAAAACTCATGTTCATTGCTAATTAATAACACTACAAAAAAATATTGAAACTCGATAGACTTCGTTGGGTTGTCATTGATTTTCTTAAGAAAGAAAAT
>NW_006239433.1:89693-102900 GCF_000226075.1 Solanum tuberosum
GTTATTTTTCACGCAAAAATATAGGAAAACTCTTAAAAAGAAATTGTTACTTTTTTTTTATAAAAAAAATCAATGATGATCCGTCAATTTTAATTTCTTACAATAACTAACGGATGAACGCCGATTTTAAAATGCAAAATTGCAGTTGAATAACATATATTGAAATAAAGAAATCATAAAATTAGTATTTTGTGTTAAATGGTACATAAAGAAATAGAGTTGAAGGGTAATATTTTATTATTTTTTTTACTTTTTTTTTTATCTTTAACTCTCTTAGAGAAAGTGTGATGCACACACTCTGCACATCACTTAGAAGTGCCAAAATGGAACATAAAAATTGGAGTTGAAGGGTTAAAATGGAACAATGTAGAGTTGGAGTGCCAAAATGAAATTTAGGGACAACTTTAAGGGTTTGCATATGTGTTTGGCCTTTTTAGTATTGAGCTTGTTGAATTTTACACATGAATTTGTGTTTCGCATTACTCCATCTTGAAATAAGGGTCATTTTAGCAAAAACTCGTATTTATTTTTAAAAAATCAATAAATATAATGTGTAGTTTATTAAACTATCATATTTTGTCACGCTCCAAGCCTACACCCCAGACGTGGCTGGCACTCGAGAACCATTGATGGCTCCAAGAGAACCCTTGGTCTGGCTTACTTACTCAGCGGAAGACTCTAAGCATTATTGCAATGATCAAATGCACTTACTCAATTGTTAAATAAAATAACTTAGAATGTTTAAAAGTCAACATTCAACTTGGCCAAAATGGCAACTCAAGTCTTAACATATGAAATGATAATGTAAAGACAACTGAACTACTAAATGTCTGACTATCTATGAAGCTTCCAAAACAAAGAGGGATATTAGGATAAAAACCCTCGATCGTCCTAACAATGAAATACTAAAAGCAAAGTTAAAGGAGTCCTCCGGATTGCAAGAAGGCTCACCAACTGACTCAGAGTGCTCAACTGGATCAATGAGACGCTGGGTGATGATCCTTGTTTCCTGCGTCTGCATCATAAGAAGATGCAAGCCAAGTGGCATCAGTACATTGAACATACGAGTATGCGAGTTGTAATGCTAAACACAACATAGGCTTGAAAAGAATCTGAAAGAAACACTTACATTCGCTTTACTCAACTCCTGAATAACTTAACTCAATATAAAGCAATAAACATATGCAATATATAGAAAGCTTGTAAAATGGTGGAAAACAACTTAGTTCGTTAAAGAAAATGCAATAACAAACTCAACTTTACTCATATAATAAAGTAATATAGTTTTTGTGGGAGTTTCTCTAACTGACAACCACCACTATGAGCCTAAGTGGTGATACAGCATCTTGCCCACGCTGCCAGAACTATCCTATACTTTGCCGTCATATAGAACGCCTTAACTATGTGGATCCACTAGCCTATGCTAAAATCATCTTAAGGAGTCATCTAAAAAGTATGATTTTTACTACCCATGATGGCTACATGGTTTATAGAAACGTGAGTTATCTGAACTCAAACTCGTCCCCATATCGGTGCTCAATACTACTCCCAAAATATACTTAGCTCATATGTTTATAAAAACAAAACTCTTTATTTGGTTTGAGATAATTACTCAAAAACTTAGCTTAAAAGTTCTCTTGGAAATATCAGTTTCCTTTCTTGCTCAAATGTGAAAACATTTTAACTCTTGGGAATACTTAGTTCCCGTAATATCTTTGAAGAATGAACTTTACTCTAACTCTTTACTGAAAACTAGCTTAGAAGATCTTTTAGAAATCAAGGTTTCCTTTCTTCTTTAAATGTGGAAACATTTACTCTTTGGGAATACATAGTCCCGATATACTCTTTTGAAGAAATGAACTTCAAACTTTACTCTTTACTCAACTCAAAACTCAAGTCTTGAAACAAAGTTAAAACATTTGTAAAAGACTTTTTGGAAAACTTTATGAACTTCTCTTAACTTGACTCTTGACTTCTCTTGACTTAACTCTTACTTCTCTTGAATTCACTCTTAACTTCTCTTGACTTGACTCTTAACTTTTCTTGAATTGAATTATGGATTCAAGAATTGTGATTGATAGGAAAGATCTCATGATTTTTAGGAGTATCTTTAGATAGTTAAACCTGAGAAGAGATCAAGAAATCACTGCCTGAAAAATAGTCCGTGACGCGGAGGTGTATTTCAATTTTGGTCGCGAAAATACTTTTTTGAGGAAGCGAGGTCCGTGACCGCTCCGCGATGCGAGGATGAAATTTTCGAAACTGAGGGGCAGGTCCACGACGCGGCCTGGGGCACCAGATTTTCTCGACCTTTTCCTTCTTTCGTTTTCCAGTCCTAATTCACCCAAACTTGACTATTCTTCTCAATCTTTCTTCAGATTCAGATACCCAGCATTTATACACAAGAATCTAACTCAAACAACTCAAGGAAACAACATTTTAACCTCAAGGAACTCCTCAATCTCAACCCAATTTAAGAACGAAGGCCAATTTCAAGAACACGATTCAAGATTCATCAACTTTCAAGTTTCTAGAACAAACTTCGCTGAAATAAACATGATTGGCGCGTGGGTGATCGAACCTAACGCTATGAAAGACTCACATACCTCGTAGGGATCACCCTTTGACGAAATCCACGAGCCTAGCTTCAAGAACTTAACGATTCCTTGCTCTTTCTCCTCTTTTCTCCTCTTCTTTTCTCTTCTCTCAAAACCCTAACTTGTTTCTCAAAAGCATAAATTGAATCCAATCAGTTTTAGACCCCAACTTAATTACCAAAAATGAAATTAATTAATTGGGTGGTGAAAAGACCATGATGCCCTTCTAAAATCCAGATTGGACTTTCCTTATTTGAACAACCCAACTTCCAATGGGCATAACTCACTCATATGAACTCAGAATCGCGCAAACTCGGCGGCGTTGAAAAGATTATTCCAAGATTTTTCCTATGATATCTGGAAAAACACCTAACTCATCCTGAACTAGGAGTTATGGTCATTTGAAGTTGACTTAAAACTCAAACTTAACCAATTTTTCCAGATTTTTTTATTATTTCCAAAAATCACTCTTTCTAATTCTAGCTCTTTCTAGTTCTTTCAATTTGCGAGATGTTACATATTTAATAAATGTTTCTTAAAGACTGAATTTATTCCCTTATTTAAATTATGTAGGAGTACCGATTAAGGCCTTACTAGGTAAATAAAACTTAAACCTAAAAATGAAATGTTGAGTTTATTTTAATTTACTAAAGTTGAGTAAATTTAAGATATAATATATAAATATTTTTAAAAAAAAATAAAACGTGTCATTTCACTTGGTCTAGTTTCACATTTATACCCTCCAATTTTGAGTGTGCGCAAGTAGACACTTAAATTTGTATAAAGTTGAACAATTAGACACATAATCCTATGTGGCATAACACATGGTAGGACACAAATTTCCATGTTGGATGCTACGTAGGATGTGTGTGTCTATTTGTTCAACTTTATATAAATTTAAGTGTTTATTTATGCACATCTAAGTTGGAGGGCATAAATATGAGTTGAAGTCAAGTGAAAGAACATATTTATGTATTATGCCTAAATTTGAACAGAGAAAATTAGTGATCCAAACCAAGAATTTCAACAACACATACCCTGGTTTAACAAATTGAACAAACCTTTACAAAAATATCAATAAACAGTCACTGAACATATTTTCCACCCTTATCCAATACAAGGCTAAAAACTCAAATTTCACCTTACAGATTATTTTTTTCTTACAACATTGAAAACATGTCATTTCCAGCACTCAAATCTCCACCAGAGGAGTGAAAAAGAAAATGTCACCAAGCCTATCATTGCTTGGTGTATTGCCACCATAAACCAGCATCCCCTCTTGGCCATCTCGCCGTCCACTAGCAAAGGCGCACCACCCTCGTGGCCCTGGATGGTCACCGGAATCCATCCACCGTTTCCAAACTAGTGTGTCTGTGTCGAGTGCATAGACATCACCCGAAAATTTCCCAGCACCTAAGTGACCTAAGTCACTAGGGTCTATTTCACCACCATAGATAAAAATGTATTTCCCAATCCCAACTGTTGAAAATACACTCCTAGCAGTAGGTTTTTCACCATTTGTCTCAACTTGCATCCACTTTTCTTCAATTGTATCAAAGTAATGCACATCATCAAGCTCATCACCAGAAAATCCGTAGACAACCCATATTTTGCCTAGGACCACTGTCAAACCAGGTCCACCTCTTGGTTTACAATTTTCCCCTGGTACAGGATATTTGATCCATTTCTTATCAACAACGTCATAACCCCAAAGATCACTTAGCCTTCCATCATTTCCGCAACCACCAAATACATAGATCCTCCTTTCATCAGAAGTCATCGAGTGGTAGCTCCGGTGAGGAGGGCCATCATTACCACAAGACAATAAGGTCCATTTGTTTGTAGCTGTGTCAAAAGAATAAAGCTCGTTAAGCTCCTTATGTTCAGCATCTCTGCCACCAAAGACATAGATAGTCTCCCCTACAGTGGCCATAGTGACACCTACACGAGGTGGAGGGACATCCCCAGCAGCATCAGCCACGGACCATTCTTGGCTATTGAGATCAAACACGTACAATTTGTTGTCAACAGGGACACGAGGTGTGAACTCACCACCGAAGGAATAGACCTTATGCCCCACAATAGTGATGGCATGTGAGCTTCTTGCCCCAGGTCCGGCGCCTTTTTCTTCCAGCTGCATTTGGAGGGTCAATGTAAATAAGAATCCAACAACAAGTTTAAAATTGGTCACACGCTTCCACAGCCTAGGAACTTGAAGGAAAATTGAAATATTATCCCGTTTACGAGAATGAAACAAACACCATTCTAAGTCTATGTAACAATATCATGACATCAACTTGAAAGTATAAAGACTACAAAAGGGTTACTGAAACAATCAAGAAATAGCTACTTTATCTAGTAGAAACCATCAAGAGAAACAATTCATAATTAAGGCAGAGAACTACATTTCTGAAAAAAACCAAAACTATGGTAATCCTAAATGTGCAATTGCTAATGTATGAAGGTGACCACCAATTCTGCATCAATTGACATCAATTCTGCACAAGATAGGTTAAACTACAGCTTAATCCCCAATAACATAAGCATTTTTCAAGGTATATACTTGTATCACATCCTATTACTAGTTCTATATGAAAGAACACAAGAAATATTTTTTCTTGAAACTATCTTAGTAGCTCAGTTGGCTAACCTATAACCCAAACTTTCACCTTGTTGATCTCGGTGAAAATTAGATTCCCCATCTTGCAATCTCCTCCCCCGTTTCCACTTCCCTACCCCAATTTTTTTTTAAATATAAACCAAAATGACCACCTATTTGTTCGTTAATCGAGTTTAGAATAAATTAAGTTCAACAAAAGGTTGTCAAGCTAGTATGCTTTCCTTTTTAGTCAATTTTAAAAAAAATTATACATTTCTCTATTTAATAAAATTTAACTCAAATGCCCATTTTACTTCAATAAATTGATCTATAGCTGCACAAACAACTATCACTTATTTCAAAATTATTAGTTTTTTGTTTTAGAACTCCGTGTCAAATCAAACTATGACGAATAAATTGGGACAATTCACGTGCTTTTATTCCGTACATTCTTAATCACATAACTTATCCCCTTTTCATTCAGGCTGAAATCACCAACTAAACCTTTATCAATTTACCAGCATAAGTTATGTTATCTCAATTCTCTACTAAGAACTCGTATACAGGTTCAGCCAAACTCAGTAACTTTATCATTCTAAAATTCAGTACTCATAAAATTAAAATTCTAGTTCCATCCATACAAACAAAAAAGAACTAACTACAACAAGAAGACTCAATAAGAATGCAATAGGTGAAACTAATAGGGAAAAGAGCCAAAACCTTGATCCATTTGCCTTGTGTTGCTACTGCAGCCATGGCTTATAAAAAAATCTTGTCACTAAGCAATTCTACTATTCTGCTGTTTTTTTTTGTTTCCTCTCTCTGTTGAATCATCAAAGTGTGAAATTTAAAGAGGCTTTTCATTTGCCTTATGTCATGGTTTTAGTACTTATCTGTTCCTAAAATTGCCCTTCCAATTGGATAACAATTACAAAAACCCCTCTTTTTGTTTCTTCTAAATCTTGGGGCGTGGATAAGACCTTCTTCTATTTTATTTGTTAATTTTAAATTTTATGATACAATTTTTTTTATTTTTCTAAAATTCATGACAAGTTAAAATGAGATAAAGACAAATTAAACAAAGAAAGAAGTATTTTATAGTTTTCTGACTTCACTATACTTGTTTTTGCTTTCTCTCCGTCTTAATTTATATGACATATTTGACTTACCATAATAGTTAAGAAAAATATGATAAATATCTTTTATAGCATGTTTAACTTATTGTGAGGTTTAAGAAAAAAATGATTTTTTAAAAAAAATTGTGGTTAAAATAACTATTAAATATTTGTGTGATTATAAAATATTTTATTGAGTGTAAAAAAATTAAAATTTTGAATTATTTTTAATTATATAATAATATCATACTTTTTAGGGAAAATGGCATGATATACCCCTCAACTTTGTCATTTAGAGTTGATATACCCCTCGTTATGAAAGTGACTCATATATACCTCTATTGTTATACAAATATCTCATATATACCCTTCTCTCTAATGGAAGTGAAAAACTTAATTTTAGTTTAATTTTTTAATAATATTTTAAAACAAAATATAATCCCATATGGGTATACTTAATCCTCCTCAAGCATTTTTTTTTTGAATTTTTTATGTTTCAATGACTAATTTAGATTTATTATTTTGATGGTCAAATTTATTTACGTTTCACTAATATTCTTGTAAAATTTATTATAGATGACCCAATTTTTTTTCAAATACAAAAACTAAATTACAATATAGTCGAAAAAATAGTTTTAAATTATAATATAGCCAAAAAAAATTGTTTTAAATTTTTTTCTTACATTAAGGAATAAAAATAAAATAAAATAAGAATAGGAAACTCAAATAATGATAATCAAAGAAGGTCAAAAAATAATTTATGTATGAAAAAGATTAAAATATACCTTGAACTTTGCTAGAAGGATCATATATACCCCTAAATGATTTTTAAAAAAATTAAAGGCTAAATATATAAATTTAAAACTAATTTTTTCACTCCCGTTAAATGAAGGGGTATATGTGAGCTCATTTTGTAACGGTAGGGATATATGTGAACCGTTTGTATAACGGTAATGGTATATATGAGTCATTTCATAACGAGGGGCATATCAGCTCCAAATGACAAAGTTGAGGGGTATATCAGACCTTTTTTCCTAATTTTTAAAATGAATTAAAAAGAAAAAAATCTAGAACAAAGAAATATTACTTGATTCTTTTATTAGGTGAAGAAAAAACTTTTGGGATTGAAAGAATGCCTTTATGGTTGTTGGAATTTAAATTCATAAAACCATGCATGATACTCCCTCCCTCCGTCTCTATTTATTTTTTAATGTGATTTATTTTTTTATTTATTATTTTTGATAAATTAAAAAAAGACGATTTTTGTTTTCCTATTATACCCTTAATTTATTAACATTGAGTTAATGTAGTGAGTAAATATGTTTGAGAGCCTATCAATTAATTATAAGGATAAAAAGATAAATTTGATATATCAAACATTATTTTCTTAATAGATCTGTCTAAGTCAAAAACTGAAAAGCAAATAGAGACAAATGGAGTACCATGGGAAATTAATCAATACTCACTAAAAAAGAAGTTGAATTTGGAAATTCCTAGATTCCCATGAAGAGCATGAATGGAGCCTTTTCATGTGTAATGATAAAAAAAAAATCAGAGTTGATAAGTTTGTGATTAATCTAATTGCATAATAACATTATCTTTTGGATTAGTTTAATTTAAAAGTGGACGTCACAGAAGATGTTATAAAGTAAGCAATGCATTTCATAAAAGTTTGATAATTGATATGGTATTTAATATTTATAAAAAAAAAATGAAATATCAAATATTATATTGAAGTAGGTAGTTATACAGAAAAATATATATATTATTATTATACTATAAAATATATAAAATAGTATTAATATAAAATAAATTATTGAAACTTTGATTTCTCTACCTTGATTGAAATATCCTCTTTGAGAGATTGATTAACGAATGTAATTGCTTGTACTTTATTTTAAATATTTCTACATGCGGTGTTAGTATGATATGATTAAGGCATTTCTTGAAAAGTCAAAATCATAATTTTCTATTATTATATATAAGCTGAAGTCGATCAAACTATGTTACCCATTTACTTTAGCATAAAATATCAAAATTAAACATAAAAATATTATATCATACTGAGTTAATTTTATATAGTAATTGAATAGCATTTTCAAAAATCAAAACTTAAAATTATCGAATCATAATTCATAGTGCTATATCATGCCTACCTTACTCATAGGAACCACAAAGTACAAAACGCATTATATATAAGGCCCCATTTATTTTCTAAATATTTACATGACACAGTCATGTCATTAAATAAGTATAGAAAATTATATTCTAAAATATAACCATAAAAATTAACTTGACAAAGTTAAATGACTTTTGAAAAACAAAATGACAATTATCCATTGAGGCAAAATATTAAAACCATCTTTTCTATTACTAATTTCAATTCATTTTTTCCAAAGCATAACTAATCTTTTGACAAAATTTCTAGTTTGGAAAATGATAATAAAACAGAGAAAAATCATTTCATGATTATTGTTTTATATTATTTTTATTTTTTTTAAAAATCATTTATAAGATCACATTGAATATATTGTTGTTATTGGTTGGAAATAAGAAAAAAGTAGAAAAATGCAAAACGTTCCGTTATCGGGAATCGAACCCGGGTCTCCTGGGTGAAAGCCAGATATCCTAACCGCTGGACGATAACGGATTTCATGCCAAGCAAACTGCATTGCTTGATTTTATCTCTTCTTCCTGTTATCACTTGAGATCCAAAACATTTGCGGCTTGTAAATATGTTCTTCTCCACGTAAATATATTTTATTATTTGGGGGGGGGGGGGGGGGGGGGGGGGGGATTACGTTTACTTGTATTTGCTATAATTTCTACTATCGTTCGATATTGAGGCTTTTATTTTTTGTAACCAACTTTCGTTGATTAATTGGATCCGTTCATCGATGGTCGGTATGATGGTCCAAAAGAAATGAATTGAATTGCTTACACGTTTGATCCTCTGATTTACTATTCTCAAAAATTAGCAATTCATTTATTCAGTATAGATAATAGTTAATGGTAAACTTGGATTTAACTTAAAATATTTTAAGAAAATTTATCCTCCTTTGAACAATTGGTTAACTTTACGTTAGGTTCTCCTCAACTAAATAGATAAATTTTCACTTTATTTTCTTGGAGTTCTAGAAAATACACATTTAGAAAATGATTTTGTCTTCCATGTGTTTTCTTATCGTTGCATTCCACTTTAATTTTCCCTTTTCAACGTCTAATAATGGATAAAGAGAATGAAAAAAAGAACATAGAAATAATAGAGAAGAGAAATTAGAGTCTAATCCCTGAGAAAATATTACTTTATTTAATTTCTTAAATTTGTTAAATTTTGGTGGCTAAAGAGTTATACGATGTACTCTAAAGAATAGGGAAAAGAAATATATTCCCTCTTAAACTTGTCCTGAAAAGTCAGTTATATGTTTAAACTATTATGACGATCTATGACACACATTTGCTATTTAAAAGTGAATTTATTTACCCCTGAGATGTCTAACACCACTCTCACAATATGTGGTGCATTACACTCGCTGCCACATCACTGCCATGTCAGCGGCATGTCAGAAATTGAAAAAAAATTACATTCTTTTTATTTTTAATTCACTTTTCTTTTGTTAACTACATTTTACACTAATTAATCTCCATTTAATTATTAAAATTCTCTAATAATTATATTTTTTCTTCATAGCAAAATTATAATAAGATGAAAATTTTAACAATGGCCACCAAAAACACTAATCGAAACATGGAGCTGATTTATGGAGTGGAAGATTCTCTCATTCTCTCAAAAAAGCCCGCCATAGCTTCAGCGGCTAAGAAACCCCCCAAAATTTTGTCCCGCCGATGACATTAAGAAAATTTTTGTTGACAAACACAAATCAAAATTCACAAAACTTAAATTAATGATAAGTAATTTTCTAAGCAAGCTGAGAAAAAGTTGAAGAAGGAAGAAGGAGAGATTTTTGCTTAAAAGAAAGAGGAGAAAAATGTGTTTCATCAAGAGGGTGGGGTTGAAGAAGAAGAAGAGGAGGATGGGTTGTGAAGAAGAAGAGATGTGGAGAGTGGCGTGGGGTCTAACTGAATTTTGATTTTTTTTCTACTTTAATAAATCTGACGCCTATGTTTTTTTAAAAACAAAAACTATTTTTCCACATCAATTTTAGGAGGTAAATTAATTCACTTTTAAGTAGTAAAAGTGTGTAATAGATTGTCATAATCGTTTAAACGCGTAATTGACATTTCAGAACAAATTTAAGGAAAAATATATGCCTTTTCCCTAAAGAATATGAGTTAATTAAAGTATGTGTTGGATGGCATATAATTAGTTGTTATTAGAAGAGAGTGAGAGAAAATTACTACTATATAGAAGTAAACACCTCTTCATCGACATAACTCATTTTAATTTTAATTTTTTTTTAGTTTGTTAATTATATATATATATATTGGAAAAATTGCATAAATACACAACTTATTTTACTATATTCTTTAAAATTCTCTACCATTTGAAAAAATTATAAAAATTCTACTTTACGCGATGTATCAGCTGAATATATCAATTTATGCAATGTATCAAGACGTATGTATCAGGACCCTTACTTTATGCGATGTATCAATCGGATACATCACTTTATACGATGTATCGAGAAGTTGAGTGATGTATCCTAAATCGAGATGCGATGTATCAGGACGTTGAAGGATGTATCCGAAACTGGGACGCAAGACGTTTTGGGATGTATCCAAATTCCACCAAACTTAAGGGTTTTTTGTAATTTGGAATAGAGTAGAGATGAGATATGTAATTAACCCTTAACACTATGAGATTTGTGTAAAATATACTATATACCCAAATTGGACCCAATCCAATATATCTACCCTGATTAGACCCACAACCCAACTGTCACACCCCTTTTTCACAAAATGGGTTTCGGTGCACAACCTAACAACTCTTCTGGGTTTGGTTGGACTAAAGAGTCGTCGCCTGACAAGTTAAGGCGCGTTAGGGCACCTATCTAACCTAACTAAATCTAACTTAAGTGTGAACGAACCAGAGAACGGGTAAGGGTTCAAATTACCTCGAGGGGAAGGTGTTAAGCATCCCTCGAGGTCCACAACTGTGGATCCCGACCGTATCTCATGCAATTTGTGTGGGAGTTACAGATAACAGTTAAGGTCACTTCATTTAATTATTATTTAATTAAGCATGCGAGCTAGATGATATAATAAATGAAACAAACATTAAGCAATTAGTAAAGAGACAAGCGAGGAGACAAAATATACACAAATATATAGGAGAAAAACAATTTTATTTTATTAAACTACCCCAAATAATTATAATTAGAAAAAAATAAAAGGGAAAAGGGAAGGGAGACCATGTAATCTAGATTGCATACTTTACGGATCAGTTCTCAGCTTATTATTCGTAAAGACAAAAACCATGTTTTGTTGTTTTAAGCATGAGTCAATTGTCATTATCACCGTAAAGGGCCTAACTACCCCTACCCCACCTTCTGCATGCATAGCGTCCTAAAAGGTGCCTAGCGTCCCCACTTAATGTCCAAGAGACATTGAACTACTACTATGGATATTTTAGACTAAAATAAAATATAAGCTCCTAATTAGGCCCTCTAGACACCAAGCAAAACACATTGGACAACATTTAGCACATAAAATCTCATAGTGACCTCTAAATTTTAAATTAACATACTTTCAAATGCAAGTAAAGTAAAAAGTCGCATGCGTAGTGTATGCACATACCAGACATTAACAGGTATTATAACAATATTGAAGCGGGCAAAAAATTATAAGAAGCCAAGGGTTGACTTAATTAATAAATGATTTGAAATAGGGCAGTTTCAAATAGCATTCAGACACTGATTTATCAGCTGATCTTAAGTGGCAAAACACTATTTAGAATGCAGACTTTGTTGATTAGTAAAATTTAATCAATACAGCAAGTTTGCGAAAACAATCATAATGCGGGCATAATATTTTTAAAAAGCAGAGTTTGACTTAATTTAGCAATTTATTTAAATAGGGCAGATTTTAAAACATGGAGAAATTATGCCTTTATTCTAAGTGCCAAAGTAGCCGATTTAATGCGGAAATTAATTAATTCGAGCAAAATTTAATCAGGTCATTTCAAGCAATAGTAATACAGGCATCATGTTAAAAACAACGGTTGACCTAATTTAGCAATATATCTAAATAGGGCAGTTTTAAAATATTATGCAGAGAATAATTTATTGATTTTGTCTTTAAGTGACAATAAATAATTAGGTCACAAAACAGTAGCAAGAAAATGCATGACAAAATGTAATAGTTATTTAACATGCTGGAAATTATTAGAACATGATTCTAACAAGCCGATTTAATTAATCTGATTAATGTAATCTCACTAGTTAAATCCTATATGCATGATGTCACGCCCCGAGCCTACACCTCGGACGTGGCTGGCACTCGAGAACCATTGTTGGCCCCAAGCGAACCCTTGGCCTGACTTTCTTACTAAGCGGAAGACTTTACTCAAGAAAAAATACTTTTAAAACAAGTAAACTGAATTGCTCAAAATATAACTTAGAATGTATTATAATAACATTCACTGTCAAAGTGGCAACTCAAGTCTCAATTTAATTGAAAAGTAAAAGTAAAGACTCATGAACTAACATCACTAACTCTGTCTATGAAGCCTCTAAACTCTGAGGGATGTCGGGACAAGACCCCCGATCATCCTAACAACTGAAATAAGCAAGCAATAAAACAAAACATAACCAAAGGGATCCTCCGGAAAGCAAGGAGGCTCACCAACTGACTCTGAGTGCTCAACTGGATCAACGATGCGCTGGATGCTGATCCTAGTTACCTGTGTCTGCATCATAATAAGATGCAAGCCAAAT
>NW_006239433.1:111940-113411 GCF_000226075.1 Solanum tuberosum
TGAACTGAACTGATTTCAATATAAAGCAGTGTATATAAATGCAGTATAAAGAAAAGCTTTAAAACATGGTTTTCAACTCTGTGTAGTTAGAAATATAATAATAACTCTATACGTATGCAAAGATACATTATGAACTCTGTTTGTATATGAAAATGCAAATATTTCTGATGTATATAAAAATACAAAATACTGATGTGGGAGTTTCTCTAACCGACAACCATCACTTAAGAGCTATCGTGATGATACAACATTTTGCCTCACGATGCCAGGTCCGTCCTATACCTTGTCGGGGGTATAGAACCTGAATTACCAAGTGGATCCACTAGTCTATGCTAGAAAGCACTATAGAATCATCTAAAAAGTATGACCCTTTTCTACCTATGATGACTACATGGTTTATGGCGGCTCGGAGTTCTCTGAACTCTCCCCCATATCGATGCTCAATACTACTCCCAAAATATACTAGCTCTTTATGTTTTAAAAACATAACTTATTTCTGTTGTTTGAGATAATTGCTCAAAATTTAGTTCAAAGGCTATCTTGGAAATCTCAGTTTCCTGTCTTGCTTAATTGTGAAAGCATTTACTCTTTACTGAAAACTAGCTCAAAGGCTCTTTTGGAAATCAAAGTTTCCTTTCTTGCTCAAATGTGAAAACATTTACTCTTTGGGAATACATAGTCCTCATATGCTTTTGAAGAAATGAACTTCAACTTTACTCTTTATTGAACTCAAAACTCAAGTCTTAAAACAAAGTTAAAACATTTGTAAAACTTTATGAACTCCTCTTGACTTGACTCTTAACTTTCCTTGAATTGAATTATGGATTCAAGGATTGTGTTTTGTGATAGGAAAGATCTCATGATGTTTAGGAATGATTTTAGATAGTTAATCATGAGAAAAGATAAAAAATTCACTGTCTGAGGATGGTCCGCGACGCGGAGAGGTATTTAAATTTTGGTTGCAAAAATACTTTTTGAGGTAGAACGGTCCGTGATGCTCCGCGACGCGAGGATGAATTTTTCAAAACTTAGGGGCAGGTCCGCGACGCGGCCTGGGGCTCTAGATTTGCCTACGTTTTCCTTCTTTCCTTTTCCAGTCCCAATTCACCCAAACTCGACTATTCTTCCCAATTCTTCCCAATTCTTCTTTAGATTCAGATACCCAACATGTATACACAAGAATTTAACTCAAACAACTCAAGGAAACAACATTTTAACCTCAAGGAACTCCTCAATCTCAACCTAACTAAAGAACGAAGGCCAATTTCAAGAACAACATTCAAGATTCATCAACTTTCAACTTTTTAGAACAAACTTCGCTGAAATAAACATGATTGGTGCGTGGGTGAACGAACCCAACATTATGAAAGACTCACATACCTCGTAGGGATCACCCCTTGATGAAATCCACGAGCCTAGCTTCGAGAACTTGACGCACTACTAAAAAAACAGTGAATACCGACCTATAAAT
>NW_006239433.1:113511-113593 GCF_000226075.1 Solanum tuberosum
TGATCAACAAAAGTTTATCAATATCAATAAATAAATAAATAAACAAATCGACCTCCGAATGTCGCTTTTGTTGCAAGTAATT
>NW_006239433.1:113616-118688 GCF_000226075.1 Solanum tuberosum
AGAAAAATTCCGACCTCCGGATGTCGCTTTAATTAATAGTCGAAATAAAAATACCGACCTCATGAGGTCGGTATTTTTTATATTTAATTGAGAAAATAATACCGACATCAAGAGGTCGGTTTTTATTGTAATTCATTTTCTGGGAAAAATTCTGACTTCTTGAGGTCGGAATTTGGTTTACCCGCAAATCGCAAACCGACCTCCGGATGTCGCTTTTAAATGTAATTAGATGAAATAAAAATACCGACCTCCGGATGTCGCTTTAATTAATAGTCGAAATAAAAATACCGACCTCATGAGGTCGGTATTTTAATTACATACTATTTAATTTTATCGACATTCGGAAGTCGGTATTATAAAATATTTAATTGAGAAAAAATTCTGACTTCAGTAGGTCGGAATTTTTAATGAATTACAATAAAAACCGACCTCTTGATGTCGGTATTATTTTCTCAATTAAATATAAAAAATAGCGACCTCATGAGGTCTATATTTTATATTAATTTATTTTTACTATTTAATTTTACCGACATACGGAAGTCGGTATTATAATTTTTTTTGTTTTTTATTTTACACAAAACCTATTGAGAAAAAAAAATTTAATACCGACATCAAGAGGTCGGTTTTTATTGTAATTCATTTTTTCCGGGAAAAATTCCGACCTCCAGAGGTCGGAATTTGGTTTTCCCCGCTTTCCCACAAACCGACCTCTGGATGTCGCTTTTAAAAAGTAATTAGATGAAATAAAAATACCGACCTCCGGATGTCGCTTTTAATTAATAGTAATTAGATGCAATAAAAATACCGACCTCATGAGGTCGGTATTTTAATTACATACTATTGACATTTGGAAGTCGGTATTATAAAATATCTAATTGAGAAAACATTCCGACCTCAGGAGGTCGGAATTTTTAATGAATTACAATAAAAACCGACCTCTTGATGTCGGTATTATTTTCTCAATTAAATATAAAAAATCCCGACCTCATGAGGTCGGTATTTTTATTGTAATTCATTTTTTCCGGGAAAAATTCCGACCTCCAGAAGTCGGAATTTGGTTTTCCCGCTTTATTTTGCATAAAAACCGACTTCTTGTAAATACCGACCTCCATTTGAGGTCGGAAATTTTTAGGTTGGTATTCACTGTTTTTTTAGTAGTGACGATTCTTGCTCCCTCTCGTCCTTTCTCTTCTTCTTTTCTCTTTTCTAAAACCCTAACTCAATATCGTAAAAGCATAAACTGAATCCTATCAGTTTAGACCCCAATTAATTACCAAAAACGAAATAAAATAATTGGGCAAGGAAAAGACCAAACTACCCTTTCAAAATCCGGATTGGACTTTCCTTATTCCAACAACCCAACTTCCAAAGGGAATAACTCACTCATACAAACTCAGAATTGCGCAAACTCAGCGGCATTGGAAAGATCATTCCAAAATCTTTCGTACCCTATCAGGATGTACCTCTAACTCATCCTGAGCTATAAGTTATGGCCGTTTGAAGTTGACCAAAACTCAACTTATTCTAACTTAACAAAATTTCCTGATTTTCATTCTTTCCAAAAATGACTATTTCCAATTATTAGCTTCTTCCTAGTTATTTCAAATTGCGAGATGTTACACATGATTTCTAAGTAAAGAATGCAAAATTATTAAGATCTGATTAATTAACGAATTGTAATTGTTCAAACTCTAATTAAATAACATGCTAAATATACAGATTGCTAATTAAAGTTTCTAAACATGCTGCTCAAATAATCAAGGTTGATTTGTCAACTGCTAACATACTAGATTCATTAGAAAACACTTAGATAATTTCTTATGGGTCCAACTTATTAACAAGGTGAATAGAGTCCAAATCTAACTAATTTGACTGGCTTTTAAAATAAAGTAAATTCTCAGATTATAAGACAAATATTTATTACAATGGTTGATTTTAACTTAATACAAAGTTACAAACAGGCAAAGGTTGATTTTAGGCAGATTATTTAAGAGATATTCTGATATGCTTGCATGCTTCAAGTGATTTAAGAAAATAGGCAAAATTTATAGCAATCACACATAGTAAAATGAAGTAAAAAAAAGAAAGTTAGCACGTAATTCCCCTCCCCACTTTAGACGATCCCCAAGCTATTTCATATATTGAGGGTTAGAGTTATACAAATTATTACAAAATCGAATAAAATCAATAAAAACAAAAACAAAATAAAAATAAAATAAAAGCTCCAATCCGATATCCCTTCTCATGGCGACTCTTCGCTGTCGAACTTTTGTTCAAACCCTGTTAAACAATAGGAGATAGGGCGACACCAACATGTAATACTAAGAATACATAACAATATTTACTTAACACATACACATACCTATTAATTCATGGAGCAAACATTCAAACACACATACCATGAGAACAACGAATAAACATCACAAAGAGGGAGAAAGAGAACTAACTTGGATGCTTTCTTTATCATTATAAACTTAAAAATAATATGTGAATGCAAGAATAACACGCTAGCAACGAATACTAACCGGTTAAGAGGAATAATTTTTTTTTTTAAATCATAAACCGATATAATCCTTGAAAACAGGAGCCCAGAACACCAGAGACACTCCAAAGTGTTAGAATGAGTTATTATTTTGAGAGAGTATTGAGAGTGTTTTTCTTATTGCTAAAATGTGTTTCCATATATATGCATGTCCCTTGAATGAGAAAAGAAGCCTTAATTTATAGTAGAACTAGATAACTTGGCCGCGCTACGCGCGGTCATAAAATATTATATCAAAAGTATAAATTAATCTTTTCATATTATTTGAATATAAAAGAGTTTTTAGTTCAAATTCAATTAAATAAATTAAAATTTGAATTTGAATTTATCCTATTATTCACATTGAACTAATTTCTAACAAACAAAATACACTGTTACATGAAGGAAGAAAAAGTAGCTTTTCATTTTTGATTTAAACATAAATTGATTAATGTCATATAACCAGCTTAAAAATAAACAAAGCTTATTAAAAAGATTATTTGAGAAAAAAAGAAGAACATAGTCCATCCATAAGAAAGTGAAAATAACTGTAGTTATATGCCGGAAATTATATATGACGTATGCAAATTTAAAAAGTAGAGTTTAAAAAACAAAATAAAAAAAACAAACTGATCATTTTGTGTAATTTACACGCAATACATATGTACTAATCAGCTTACTTATATATATAATATGTAATTTTGTGAAACATGATCGAATACAGAGAATTGATTTTTAAATTATATACTTTTAAAAAAAATTCTTCACTTATACTTCAAAAAATACTTAATAACATAAAGTTTATAATGTGAAAATAATAATAATAATAAAAAAGACTAAATCAACCGGTAATTATATGATAATTGAAATAGATTGTATAAGATGTATAAAAACAATTTGATAAAATATAGAAATTGTAATGTTTAAAACATAAAAATGAGCATTCGTAAATTATATTTTAAATTTAAATTGCTAAGTATAGTTAGATTATCTAGCTAATTATATTTTATAGACATGAAGGTGACATTTGGATAATCAAAATATTATAGTAATTTTGATCACTTTACAGATAATAAAGAACTTCTTTGAATTTTTTTCACTTTCTTACATTACATACTTCCTTCATTTCAAAATAAAGTTTTATATTTATTTTTTATTTTGCTTCGAATCGTGTTTTACATAATTATGTAGACTATAATGATGTTTTTTTCTTTCAATCTTATCCTTATTTTGTAACACCCCATAAGAGTTTTGAGCTAAGACTCGAGTCCTCTTTCCAACGCCACCGAGTTTGCTAAATTCCGAGCTTTGAGTAAAAAGTTATGACTGATTTACTAACGATGCTCAAACCTGGCAGCAGCTCCGTGTTACGAAGCTAATACGGACCTCACTGCCTGGTGAAAAGTTATTCCGACTCCCAACTCATTTTAATTATTTCTTTAAGGGTATTTCAGTCCTAAAAACCCTTAGGAGGTCATCTAAATTACCCTAAACGAGTAGAAAATTAGTTTTCTTAAATCAAACCCTCTCATCCACTCCAAAAATTCTACGCTCAAGGGATTCAAGAAACGCAGGCTAGGGTTCATCTTTCAAGATTTTCCTTCAAGTTCTTCAAGAAGATAGGTTTTTTCAGGTATGTAAGCTTCCATAGTGTTGGGTTGGTTCACCCACACGTCAATCGTGTTAATTTCAGCGTTAAATTTGTTCTAGAAAGTTGAAAGTATGATGTTCTTGAAATTGACTTTAGTTCTTGAGTTTAGATGAGATTATTGAGTTCTTGATGAAATCATGTCAATTTTACAGTTGTTTATGAGTAGGCTATTGTGTTCATGTGCTGGGTATCTAAATCTAAAGAGGAATTGAGAAAAAGAACCGAGTTTTGGTGATTGGGGTTAGAAAATGAAGAAGGAAAAAGTCGAGCGAATCTGGCACCTTGCTCCGCGTCGCGGACCTGCCTCCCCATTTCATAAAGTTTGTCTTCGCATCACGGAGAGGTCACATACCTCTCTGCCTTCAAAGGGAATTCGCGACCAAATATTTTAATTCATCTCCGTGTCGCGGACTTACTTCCAGACAGTGATTTCTTGATCGTTTTTCATGTTTAACTATCTAAAAACACTCTTAAACATCACGAGATAATTCCTATCACAAATCACAACCTTGAATTCATAAATCATATTCAAGGTAAAGTTGAGAGTAAAGTCTTGAGAGTTCTTTCAGACTTTTTGATAAAGTCTCTTTGAGTCCTTTGAGGAGTCTTCTACAACTTCTAATAACTTGTTTCAAGACTCGAGTAAGTGAGCATGAGAGAAAGTCACCTAAATCCTTCATATCATGAACCATAACTCTTGAATTCATAATTCACATTCAAGAGAGAATTAAGAGTAGAGCTCAAGAAAGTCTTTGAGTTCAATTGTTAATCCTTTGAGATCCAGCATCGATTTGAGTTAAGTTTTGAGAAGTAAGTATGAGAATGAGAAGAGTCGTATACCTGAGTTCCTTATTAATATTTTGACCCTTAAGTCAAGTCGTTCATGCCCATAACTTCCGA
>NW_006239433.1:119625-122945 GCF_000226075.1 Solanum tuberosum
GAGTAATTTTGAAAAGAGGTAAGTATGTTTCTTTTTTATCAAGTGTCAAGCTTATGTTTATGTTCTAGAATTCCTCTTACATGCTCGTGAATCAAGAAGAAACGGATTTTTAAATATTTGACTTTATAATTTGGGAATAAACTAATAAATCCTAAATTCCCAATCAGCGTTTTAATTTTTTGGAACTAAACATCATTTTCTGATTGCATTATTATTTATTTTTAAAAAATAAAACGCCTGAAATAAGCTGATAAAACAAAATGCCTCTGCCCGGATTCGAACACGCGACCTCGCGTGCAGTAGAGCAAATTCCTGAACCCCCAACGCCACTGAGCTACGCCTTTGGTGTATGTTCAGGGGGTTCAATAGTATATATATACACATATATTCAAAATTTAATCTTATATATATAGTGTAATTTTTCGACGAAGGGGGTTCGTCCGAACCCCCTTCGTTGAACGTAGATCCGCCCCTGCTCGTACATTTCACGTACTGAGCCATTTGGCCTGCATCTTTTCATGATGCAGACACAGCTATTCGGGATCATCAACATGAGATTCATTAATACATTCGGGAGTTCGAGTTCGCTATGGTGAACCTCCTTGTTTTCGAAGGATTTCATTTACTTTTCAGTTTAGTCAGGATGTCGTGGATCTTGTCCCGACTTCCATCTTTATCAGTTAGAGGCTTCATAGATAGTCACTATAGTTGAGAAGTCTCTATTATTCATTTATTTATTAAATGTTTTAAAGACTTAAGTTGCCTATTTTATGGGGAGTTGAATATATTATTTTTATTCTAAGTTCATTGGAGTTAAAGTTTTGAAAAGTTGAGTTTCTTTAATTTTATTCAGTTTTAAGCTTTTGCATGGTTAAGTTAGACTTCCGCTTATAGTCAGCCAAGATGAGGGTTTGCTTGGGATCCAACAATGATTCTTGAGTGCCGGCCACGCCTAGGGTGTAGACTCGGGTCGTGAAAAACTTGGTATCAAAGCACAGAGTTCAAGTGTCTTAAGGTGTCTATGAAGCTGTGTCAGTAAGATCTTGTTTATGGTTGTGAGGGTTCCACTTCTATAAACGAGGTACTACGGACATTTAAGAAAAGTTTTCCTTCTTTCATACTCTTAATCGTGCAATAAAGCTATGTCATTGAGATTGTATTCTTACTCGTGCGTTTCTCAGAACCGTTCGACTACCCATCATACTAGAGGTGGTTGAAAAGAAAAGTCAGTTCCTTATCGATGAGTTGCTCTTAGCAAAAGTCTTGGGGAAGTCAAGATACCTCAGCAGGGCTTGAGAGGAGCCCATGAGTAAGTTACATGTTGAGTTTAAGAAGAATGAACTCATATTCATGTGAATCGTGCGTTTGAGCTAAAAGCGAGTTATACTCTTTTCCTTAAGCCTTGTTTCAGCTGAGATCCTTTTTAAGAAGTCTGTTTAGAGCTTGGGTATGATTTTCACCCGAAAAGGTAGCATGAGTTATGAGATCATGAGCAATAGTAGTGAAAGAGCCCAGAGTTAGCGGAAAGTATGTAGAGGTTTAGTTATCTAAGGGAGATCGATGGTGTTTTGGCAAACTATGTTGGTATAGTCATGTACCTAGTAAGTTGTGAATGAGGAGTTTTCCCTTATGGGTAGACTAAGAAGTGATCAGTAGTGAAGATTCCATCATAGGAGGTAGAGCGTGTTGTAGCTAGAAAGGAGTTGGTGATGAAGTTTCATTGTGTAGGTAATGACTAAGTGTAAGTGTTGAATAGAAGAGCAAAAGTATTCACAAAGTGATAGATCTAAGCTAGGCTTATGATTTGTTTGAGAGGTTCATGATGTTCATAAGGTTATAGAATTGATCAAGTAATGAATTATAGTATAGTAGGCGAGCAATCGAATTGATATTCAGGTTTAGTAATGAACATTAAGCTTGGATTTAAGATGAGTGTCATGATCCAAAGAATGGCAACCTAAGGGTGATGATGTTAGTATAGATATTTGATCTAGAAGACTTGACATAGAGTAGGTGAGAAATTGAGATGTTTGCTGCAATGAATGTGAGTAGTACAAGTGAAAGACCCTAACCTTAGATAAGGGCAGTGAAATGTAGCCAAGTCACAAGAACATTAAGAGGTGTACCAAGAGGGTATATTACCAGATGATGTTCCAATTAAGTGATAATTTTCCATGTGTGCCTAGAAAGAATAATTGAGTTGTCAATAATGTTGAATAGGTCCATAGCTTTCAAGTGTTGGCTTTAGACCTGAGGGGGAGATGACGAGATGAGAAATCTAGTGAAGTGTTTGAGAGTAAGATAGTAATGAGTTACAAAGAGCTTGGGGGATATCTTTTTAGAGGTCCTTTTAAAAAATTGGAGTTGTTAGAGTACTAAGCTTGAATGTGGTGCTGTTAAACATTATGTGGGTTTTGATATGAGCCCAATGTGGTGGTAAAGAGTAATAGTCTTGGGATGAGATTTTCAATAGAGAGGTATATAATCCGAACTTAATAAGGAGTTGGTCTAAGCTTGGATATAGTAAGATCATACCATTAGACGTAGACCTTAGTAAGAGTAACCTATTCCATACCCAGTCCAGTCGTCATTCGAGGACGAATGATCCCAAGGGGGAGATATTGTAACACCCCAGAAAATTTTAAGCTAAGACTCGAACCGTTCTTCGTAGTGAGTGAGATTTCTTTTCAAGGAATTTAAAATTTCTTGAGTGTTAAGGTCACTAGATGTAGCACCTTAAGTACCAAGAAGAACCAAAGAGAGTTCATTCAAGTCATTCCTAGTTTTTCTTAAGTTTTGGGTCAACTTCAAAAAACCATAACTCCTAGTACAATATGAGTTAAGTGAGCTACATATAAAAAATTAAATCCCTTCGAGTCCTCTTTCCAACGCCACCGAGTTTGCTAAATTCCGAGCTTTGAGTAAAAAGTTATGACTGATATACTAACGACGCTCAAACCTGGCAGCAACTCTGCGATGGCTCCGCATTACGGAGCTAATACGAACCTCACTGCCTCGTGAAAAATTATTCCAACTCCCAACTCATTTTAATTATTTCTTTAAGGGTATTTTAGTCTTAAAAACACTTAGGAGGTCATCTAAATTTCCCTAAAGGAGTAGAAAATTAGTTTTCTTAAATCAAACCCACCCTCTCTTCCACTCCAAAAATTCTACGCTCAAGGGATTCAAGAAACACTAAGGATAGAATTCATCTTTCAAGATTTTCCTTCAAGTTCTTCAAGAATATTGTTCTTTCAGGTATGTAAGCTTCCATAGTGTTGGGTTTGTTCACCCACACGCCAATCATGTAAATTTCAGCG
>NW_006239433.1:122993-123979 GCF_000226075.1 Solanum tuberosum
GTTGAAAGTATGATGTTCTTGAAATTGACTTTAGTTCTTGAGTTTAGATGAGATTATTGAGTTCCTGATGAAATCATGTCGATTTTATAGTTGTTTATGAGTAGGCTCTTGTATTCATGTGCTGAGTATCTAAATCCAAAGAGGAATTGAGAAAAAGAACCGAGTTTAAGTGAATTGGGGTTAGAAATCGAAGAAGGAAAAAGTTGGGCGAATCTGGCACCTTGCTCCACGTCGCGGACCTTCCTCCCCATTTCATAAATTTTGTCTTTGCATCGCGGAGAGGTCACAGACCTCTCTGCCTCAAAAGTTAATTTGCGACCAAATATTTTAATTCATCTCCACGTCGCGGACTTGCTTCCAAGCAGTGATTTCTTGATCGTTTTTCATATTTAACTATCTAAAAACACTCCTAAACATCACGAGATCATTCCTTTCACAAATCACAACCTTGAATTCATAAATCACATTCAAGGTAGAGTTGAGAGTCAAGTCTTGAGAGTTCTTTTGGACTTTTTGAGAAAGTCCCTTTGAGTCCTTTGAGGAGTCTTCTACAACTTCTAATAACTTGTTTCAAGACTCGAGTAAGTGAGCATGAGAGTTAGGAGAATGTATTCATGAGTGTATACTATCACCTAGATCCTTCATATCATGAACCATAACTCTTGAAATCATAATTCACATTCAAGAGAGAGTTAAGAGTAGAGTTCAAGAAAGTCTTTGAGTTCAATTGTGAATCCTTTGAGATCCACCATCGATTTGAGTTAAGTTTTGAGAAGCAAGTATGAGAATGAGAAGAGTGGCATACCTGAGTTCCTTATTGATGTTATGACCCTTGAGTCAAGTCGTTCATGCCCACATCTTCCGCATGAACTCCATCCATTTAGTATCTTTGAAAGTAGTAGTATCTTCAAGTTCTAAGTCTTGAGTATAGAGTTCATAATCCTTTTGAGATTATATTTCTAATCATGGGACTATTACATGTTACC
>NW_006239433.1:128880-148397 GCF_000226075.1 Solanum tuberosum
TATCTTATCCTTGAATACTTCTGAGTTGGGTAAGTTTGAGTAGTTTTGAGTATCCTTGAGTATTCCTTCAGTTGAGTAATTTTGAAAAGAGGTAAGTATGTTTCCTTTTTATCAAGTTTCAAGCTTATGTTTATGTTTTAGAATTCCCCTTACATGCTCATACATTCCTCATACTGCGCCATTTGGCCTGCATCTTTTCATGATACTGACACAGGTATTCGAGATCATCAACAGGAGAGATACATCCGGGAGTTCGAGTTAGATATGGTGATCCTCCTTGTGTCCGGAGGATTTCATTTACTTTTCAGTTTAGTCAGGATGTCGTGGGTCTTGTCCCGACTTCCATCTTTATCAGTTAGAGGCTTCATAGATAGTCACTATAGTTGAGAAGTCTGTATTATTCATTTATTTTATTAAATATTTTAAAGACTTAAGTTGCCTATTTTATGGCGAGTTGAATATATTATTTTTATTCTAAGTTGTTCATTTGAGTTAAAGTTTTGAAAAGTTGAGTTTATTGAATTTTATTCAGTTTTAAGCTTTTACATGCTTACGTTAGTCTTCCGCTTGTAATCAGCCATGATGAGGGTTCGCTTGGGGACCAACAATGGTTCTTAAGTGCCAGCCACGTCCAGGGTGTAGACTCGGGTTGTGACATATTTAATCAAAAGAAATTTATATAACCAAAAAACTGTGTCAATGAACTATAATTTTTTCAAGATATATATTCAAGTTAATTTAGTAAAAGTATCTTACATATAGCCTCGCCCAAAACTAAAAAGAAACTTGACATACTGCGAGAAGATGAATATCATAGAACTGAAGATTATATAACAAAATGAAATTGAATTACACTTTCTATGTTTAAAAAATAAAAACTTTTCATGAAATGAAAATCCAGCAACTTGAAGTAAAAATATGGTGTAGTGTAGTTTTAGTAGTAGTTAATACTCTTCTTTAATGTCCGTTATTTAACTTGAAATAAGAAATGTGTAGGTGCCTCTTTGGCTCTTCAACTTATGTCTTAGTAGTTATTGAGAAAGACTTTAAGAAAAATTAAGGAAAACACTATTTCAAATATGAAATAAAAAAAGATAGATAATCTCAAGTAGGGTTTCATGAAATTAAAAATTATGAACTTATATAAACAAAATTGAGGAATCTTTAAATAAAAAATATAAATAGTTCTTTGTGCAATAGTATTTTTAAACCTTTGTTAGTAATTAGTAGTATTACACACAAAGTTACAATAACTAGTTTGCATCTAAACAAAAATACATACTTGCAATAATAAAATGTTATAAAAATTCAAACTAAAGAAGTTACATGGAGAAAATAAAAACACACTCATCTTCCTTTGGAACCTTATCATAAGAAAATAGATAAAAATGAAAATAAAAATCAATGCCCACTTTTTTGATCTCTTGTACACCCTTTTTGACAAACTAATCAACATTCAAGAGTCTTATTCATCGTGTCAAGTTAAAGCATGAATTTAATAATATAATAATACTACAAAGAATAATGAAATATAAAGAATAATCTTAAGTTGAAATTTCATGAAACAAAAAAACATGTAAATTTATTTTGTCATTAAAAATAGAGAGATATATCATAAAGTATCTTAAATTTTATAATTTAATAGTTGAACATTATGAATATGAAAACTTTAAAG
The DNA here is from genome assembly GCF_000226075.1 of Solanum tuberosum. Lineage (NCBI taxonomy): Eukaryota > Viridiplantae > Streptophyta > Magnoliopsida > Solanales > Solanaceae > Solanum > Solanum tuberosum. The sequence continues at coordinate 130,556 of NW_006239433.1, forward strand.
TCACGAAATTAATGATATTATCAAAAATTGAAGTTTAATAGATTTATGTTATGGAGGTAAAACATAAAAATTAAAATAAAATGAAAAAACACAAATAAAGTAGATAAAAGAAATACATTTATATTATATAAAGATATAATTTTTTTGAATTGAATAAACAAAAAAGAAAATTTTAAAAAAAAGGCAAAGAAAGGAAAAAACTAATATTAGGAGTTGATACTCAGAAGATAGAGGCAGTGCAGAATTGGCCTAGACCCACATCTCCAACTGATATTAGGAGTTTCTTGGGTTTGGCTGGCTATTATAGAAGATTTTTAGAAGGGTTCTCATCTATTTCGTCTCCTTTGACCAAGTTAACTCAGAAAATAGTAAAGTTTCAATGGTCTGAAGCTTGTGAGAAAAGCTTTCAGGAATTGAAAAAAAAGGGTTGACTACTGCCCCAGTATTGACTTTACCAGAGGTACGCAAGGCTTTGTTGTCTATTGTGATGCGTCTAGAGCTTGTTTGGGTTGTGTGTTAAAGCAGAATGACAAAGTTATAGCTTATGCCTCCAGACAGTTGAAAGTTCATGAGAAGAAATTTGCTTTGAAAATATGGCGCCATTATCATTGTGGTGTGCATGTGGATGTGTTCACCGATCATAAGAGTCTTCAGTATGTGTTTACTCAGAAAGAGCTTAATCTCAAGCAAATGAGGATGTTAGAATTACTCAAGGATTATAACATGAGTATTCTTTATTACCCATGTAAGGCTAATATTGTTGTTGATGCTTTAAGAAAATTATCTATGAGTAGTACCGCCCATTTTGAGGAAGATAAGAAAGAGTTAGCAAAAGAGGTGCATAGACTTGCACGATTATGAGTTCGACTAATGGATTCCACAGAAAGAGGAGTGGTGGTGATGAATGGGATTGGATCATCATTAGTGTTAGAAGTAAAAGGAAAGCAAGACCAAGATCCTTTATTGCTTGAATTAAAGGCAAGTGTTCATAATCAAATAGTGATGGCTTTTGAACAAGGGGGAGATGGTGTTTTGAGGTATCAAGGTAGATTGTGTGATTGATTTCAAGGGTAATTGGGATGACCACCTACCTCTCATTGAGTTTGCTTACAACAATAGTTACCACTCGAGCATCTAAATGGCTCCTTATGAAGCTCTTTAAGGGAGAAGTTGCAGATCTCCTATTGGATGGTTTGAAGTTGGTGAAGCTGGGTTGATAGCTTCAAATTTAGTCCATCAAGCTATGAAGAAGGTGAAAGTGATTCGAGAGAGGTTGAAAATGGCGCAAAGTCATCAGAAATCCTACACTGATGTTAAGAGAAGAAAGTTGGAGTTTGAAGTTGATGATTGGGTGTATTTAAAGGTTTCACCTATGAAGGGTGTTATGAGGTTTGGTAAGAAGGGGAAACTTAGTCCCCAGTATATTGGACCTTATCAAATATCCAAGAGGCTTGTCAATGTAGCTTATGAGTTGGAGCTACCCCTAGAGTTCGTATTAGTTCATCCGGTGTTTCACATCTCTATGTTGAAGAAGTGCATGGGTGATCCTTCACTGATCATTCCAACTGAAAATATTGGGATCAAGGATAACTTATCTTATGAGGAGATTCCTGTGTAGATTCTAGATCGCCAAGTTCGCAAGTTGAGAACAAAAGAGGTAGCATCAGTCAAAGTCTTTTGGAGGAACCAATTTGTTGGGAGAGCTACTTGGGAAGCTGAATAGGATATGGAGAAGAGATATCCACATCTCTTTGAGTCCGGAGAAAATGCAGACCAAGGTACTAATTCTCTTCTTAGTACTCTTTAAATTATGAGTGAGCAAGTTGTTTGTTTGCAATTGCTTGTTGGGTGTTTGAACTTGATGTTACATCCTTAGCCTAGTAAGAGTAATCTCATTTGAGGACGAATGTTTCCAAGGGGAGATATTGTAACATCTCGCAATTTGAAATAACTAGGAAGAAGCTAATAATTGGAAATAGTCATTTTTGGAAACAAGGAAAATATGGAAAATTTGTTCAAGTTAGGAAAAGTTGAGTTTTGGTCAACTTTAAATGGCCATAACTCCTAGCTCAGGATGAGTTAGGTGTACTTCCAGATATGTTTGGAAATATCTTTCCAACGCCGCCAAGTTTGCGTGATTTCGAGTTCGTATGAGTAAATTATGCCATTTGGAAGTTGGGCTGTTGGCTTAAGGAAAGTCTAATCCGGATTTTGGAAGGGTAATTTAATCTTTCCCTTACCTAATTATTCTAATTCGTTTTTAGGAGTTTAATTGGGGTAAATTCAGATTTTAGTAAGTTTTAGAAAAGTTATTTTCACGCTAGGGCTTGGAGAAGAGGAGAAAAGAGGAGAAAGGAGAAGAACGTTCAAGATTCGTCGATTTTGTTAAGGATAGCTTGTGGATTTCGTCGGGGTGATCCCTAAAAAGGTATGTGAGATTACCTAGCGTTGGGTTAGTTCACCCACGCGCCAACCATGATTCAATTCAGCGAATTTAAGTCTTTGAAAGTTTAGAAATTGAGTTCTTGATGAACATTGTTGAAAGTTTCATTGAATTTCTTGTGGGTTGTGTTGTTGGAGTTTCTTGCGATTTGATTCATGTTTTCGAGTGTAATTTTGAGTTGAATCTGGTATATATTGAGGGTATAATCGATTCTAAGTGTTTGGGGAGAGAACTAAGTTGATTGGGAGGGTTTAGAGTTGAAAAATGAAAAAGAAAAGTCGGGGAACACCTGGGGAGGGCCCTGGCGCGTCGCGCCTCTCAGACCCCCAAAAAGAGGTCTCTAAATGTTGAGCTCTGGGGTGCCGCGCCAGCCAGAGCGCTCCAACTTGGTCCCTGAATCTCAAGGGCTGGCGCCCTACGCCTCTCAGAGCGTCAGGGACGCTAGTTCTTCCCATTCTTCCCCCATCTTTTCGTACTTGTTCCTTAGCAATGTGCCTATATTTTCTAGTTAATTTCAACACTCTAAGGTACATCTAAACACCTTGAAATCATCCATAAACATTATATCATGAACCTTGAATCCATAATCCAATTCAGCGAAAGTTAGGATCAAAGTCAAGAGAAGTTAAGAGTCAAGTCTACAAGTTAAGAGGCAAGTCAAAGCAAAGTTTTTAAAGTTTTCAAAAGTCTTTAACAAATGTTTTAACTTTGTTTTAAGACTTAAGTTTCAATTTTAAGCAAAGAGTAAAGAGTTGAGTTCATTTCTCAAAAAGCTATAAGGGAACTAAGTATTCCCAAAAGAGTTTATAAATGTTTTCACATTTGAGCAAGAAAAGGGAACATCGATTCCAAGAGAGCTTTTAAGCTAAGTTTTGAGTAATTATCTCAAACCAAAGAAAGAAGTTTGTTTTAAAAACATATGAGCTAAGTATATTTTGGGAGTAGTATTGAGCACCGATATGGGGATGCGAGTTCATATTAACTCAAGTCTCCATAAACCATGTAGCCATCATGGGTAGTAAAAGATCATACTTTTTAGGTGACTCCTTAAGATGCTTTAAGCATAGACTAGTGGATCCACTTAGTGAGTTAGGTTCTATACCCCCGACAAGGTATAGGACGGTCCTTGGCAGCGTGAGGTAAATTGTTATATCATCACTACAGCTCTTAAGTGATGGTTGTTGGTTAGAGAAACTCCCACATTAGTATTTTATATTTTTATATACAAACAGAGTTCATATTGTATCTTTGCATAAATACAAAGTTATTATAGTATTTCTAAATACACAGAGTTGACAACATGTTTTAAACAACTTTTCCTTATATTGCACTTATTTTATAAACTGCTTTATATTGAAGTGAGTTCAGTTATGTTGAGTTGAGTTGAGCCAGGTACGTTCTTCAGTTCCTTTCAGAATCTTTTCAAGCCTATGTATTGTTTAGCATTCCAACTGGCATACTCATACATTCAATGTACTAATGCCAGCTGGCCTGCATCGTCTTATGATGCAAACATAGGTAACCAGGATCAACATCCAGCACCTCATTGATTAGGTTCAGCAGTCTGAGTCAGTTGGTGAGCCATCTTGCATTTCGGAGGACTCTTTTATCATTTGCTTTCTAGTTTTCAGTTGTTAGGATGATCGGGGGTCCTGTCCCGACATCCCTCTTTGTTTTAAAGGCTTCATAGACATATAGTATTAGTTCTTTAGTCTTATTCATTCGGTTGTATACGTTTAAGACTGGAGTTGTCATTTTTGGCTAAGTTTTTATCTTTTAAGTTATTGCATGAGCTATATCTCTTGTGTTTAAGTCTTCTGCTGAGTAAGTAAGCCAGGACAAGCGTTCACTTGGGGCCAACAATGGTTCTCGAGTGCCAGCCACGTCCGAGGTGTAGGCTCGGGGCGTGACATGTATCGTGATATGGAATCATGATATGATATCATAATATGGAATCATGAGATGAAATTGAAGTTTTGTTTGGACAGGCGATATGAAATTTTTGTATTATATATTTTCTCATAAACATAAAAATCCCATAAGTTGTAAAACTATTAAAATAACCCTAATTGTTTATTCAATCTTATCGAATAAACAAAAAAATATAAAATCGCATAATAAAATATTACAAAGCTATTGTTCCCACTTAAGTAACTGTTTTATCAAACTTTAATTCAATAAAAAAAGTTGAACATAAATTGTATATTAAATATCAAATACTAAGCTATTATTGAGATTAGTTCATACTTTATCCCCTAGTTTTTTTTTTATCTATGATTAGCAATCCGAAGATTATTTTCATTACCATATTGATATTATTTTTGTCAACTCTTCATGTAAGATAACAATCTCAGAATTATTATCCCGAGTTAAAATGACAATATAACACATTTATCCTTCTTTATAACTCTTCTATGAAAGTCCCTTTAAGAAACAAGTTTAAAATTAAAAATAGTAATTATTTTCTATGTTTTCCGTTCAAATTTGGAATAGAAAATCTAATTTCTATCTTTCTAATGTGTTACAACCTCTCTCTTTTTCAGTGTTTTATTGTATGCTTCCTCAGTTTCGCCAATGTCTGATTAAAAGCCTTCTCTTACTATGAAGAAGACGTTCTATTACGATTTCATTCTATCAAAAGCTGAAGAAGAAGCTTGCAAAGTTAACAACACTCAACATGTAGTGACTCAAGAACTAGTGGAGATAAGGGACTTATACACTTCCCCAAAAATTGATCTGGAAAACCCATGGCGGATCAAGAAAAATATTACCCATGATGAGATTCTTGTAGGAATGCTGATGATTCCATTTATCCAGATGTTTGAGTACATCCTTCGGTACTGGACTTTTGACATGGCCAGAAGTTTGGAAAACGAATGTAGGATGTGTATTGACATGTGGAATTTAATTAAGGAGAATATCCCTAAGAAGTATGAAGGTGTAAATGTTTACTTAAGGAAGCAGTACAATGATGTCTTTTCTCTATCGTGCATGGAATTGTTCAACAGTCGCAGATTGGGCGTTGGTGATGAAATTGGGCTTAATTGGGATCCTAGATCTTCAAGTTTAATGTTCAAATTGATTTCTCATCGAGCTTAGTGAAAAGGTCCAAGAATGAAGGACCAGATACAACCTTATATAAGTCTTTTGTAATACCTGAATATTTGATTCTGAAATTGGAATATTTGCTCTACAGAGTCTGATGGTTCTTGAAGTTACCAGCAATCCCGTTTTCATACTTTATTTTTTTCATTCCCTATTATTATTGTGTTCTTTTAATATGAAAATATTGTAGTTCAGGGAGTTTCGTGAAATTTCACAAAGCCGTAATAGTTTTAGTAGTTTTGATGTTCTGAAAAACCTTTTGTTTATATGCTCCTCTCCTAGAAAGGAGCTTAATCTGAGAAATAAGTTGATAAACTCACAGAAAATGCTTGGAAATAATAACCTTACATGACCTAATTTAGGACCCCATTTCGTACAGAAACTCAATGGTATAAGATTACCCCTTAAGTTGATGGGCTCCGTACAATGTTAGACCTATGATGTTTCTTTACAGCTACTGATTTAGGTGTGTTGCCAAAGCACCTCAAGTTAAATGTCAAGAAGAGAAGATGAAGAACATAACTGCACCGAAAGATATAAGATTCTCAGCGGAATGTGATTTCTACATTGGACAAAGATGTATTAACTAAGAAGAAACTCATTTTGCAACAATATAGGGTCTAAACTCTTTCTATGATCTGACTGAAAGCGTTTACATTAGCACAAGAATAACACTACATTCATTGAAGTTTTTGTTTCCATTTTTTTCCATTATCGAAGTTGCTGGCTGCTCAACTGTTTCAGAAAATCTTTGATAATGACTAGATAGGCAAAAGAAAGATGAGTACAAATTAGGCAACATGAGTTGTCGGTTGCTCAACTATTGGGCATGGCCTTTAAAGACAAATGCATAACCCTCTGGAAAAATACCTGGATTTAGCATAAATGACAATTGTAAGTAAACAGCCTCAAAAAACTCATCTTCTGGCAGTCAAAATTCTTATTTGCTCGATATAAGATCAAAACCAAAATGATGAGAATACTCTTCCTGAGCCATTTATGCTTCCCTTCTAAGTTTGGCTAGTTCAGCCAACACATTCTCGAGGGGAGCTCTGTTTAGTCTGCAGTTTTTAACAGAATAAGTTAAACTAACAGCAGTAGTCATAGGACTCATATCTTAGATCTTTGTGTAGAAATAACATAAAGCATATTCATCGTCGAAGGAAAAAATTTAAGAAGTAAATTTGTTTTCCTCCCATCTTTTGTTAGTATTAACATATATAGAAGGTTCTTTACGAAATTAATCATAGCTTTTATCGTCCTATCTAGTCAAGTTTAAAATACAATTAATAACAGCAGTTGGAAGCAGACTCAACTCCATAATAAGGAACAAGAGCAAACACTTCATCAATAGATTCCAAGCGAAATTTGCAACCATGCAGAGCTGCATCCATACAACAATGAAATAGGAAAACATAACCTCACATGTAAAAGATCAAAGTATTGACATGTCAAAATCTTCAATCCCTTCCCATCAGGAATGCCATGCTGGTTTACAGTCTTGATGTGAATTAAATGAAAACCAGCACTAGAAACTTGACGAGAGTCAATTATAACAAGAAACTCTCTTTTTTCTTTTAATAATAAAAGGTCTCAAGGATAAACGAGTATTTGTTTATCAGCCTGGGGATTATCATAAAAGCCTATTCCTTTGTGCATATGGCAATCCCCTGTCAAATGATCTGGTAGCCAACAAAGTCAAATCCTAACTCTCATCACCAAAAGGAAGCAACAGAGACAAGAAAATGCAGAAAGTCAAATATGCACTCTTTTACACAGGTAGCTTCACGGCTAGATCATCAGAAAGTACCATAATTTTCTCTTCGATTCCTTTCAAAATATCAGCAGTTTCACAATCCATCACAACTTCACATATAAATAAAAAATTCTTAGAATAAAAATTAGAATAGAATTGACATTTAAATAGTCTAGTGATATTGTAAGCCATTTAGTGCTTGATTTACCCACAAAGACAGATCATCATCAAATGACACACAGACATAGGAATATTGTTTTCCACTTGGTGAAGAAGAGCATAAATATTTTCTCCGGTCAGAGTTGAAAGCTCATCCACTTTCTTGAACAACAAGGTTTTTTTCTTTGCGAGAAAGTAGCATTGCACGCTTCTTTTGATTCAATCAAATCCATTTCAATCTTTTGCATACCCCTGTTGGTCCTCTTTTCCATTGCACAGAGAAAATAATTAAAGAAGAAAATAAAAAGATGTTTTGGTTGAATAAGCCTGAATGCCTGAGCAACTTTGAGGAGAACGCCGGGGTAATTTATAGTAGATGCAAGAGCATTTGTCACATGTATTGTAACATAATTTAATGTTTCATATTATGAGTCTATTTGTTATGTGTATTGTAATATTATTTAATGTTTTCATAGTATGAGTCTATTTGTCACGTGTAGTGTCACATTATTTAATGTTTTCGTATTATGAGTCAATCTATCATGAGTATTTTTCACGTTTATTTAATATTTTCATATTATGTGAATTCATTACTAGATATTCATATATATGGTTATATCGAGATGAGAGCCTTGAAACAACATATATTTAATCTATGTGTGACCTATATGTCACTAGTTTAAGCCATTGAAGATGTCACTAATGCTTGCTATAGGGTCAAAATTAATTCTAATGGTTTTTTCGCGAGACTTAAAGTCAAACTTGTAGCTAAAGGTTATGCTCAGACTTATGGGGTGGATTATTCCGATACTTTCTCTACGGTAGTCAAGCTCACATCTGTCCACTTGTTTATTTCATTAGTTGCTTCTCAACATTGGCCTATACATTAGTTGGATATCATGTTTTTCCTCTGAGGAAATCTTTATATGGTCAGAGCCGTTGTGCTTGGTTTGGAAAATTTAGCGATGTAATTCAAGAATTTGGGTTGAACAAGACCAAATGTGATCACGTAGTCTTCTACAGATAATAAACTACTAGTATTATTTTTTTCTTCTCTGAAGATTTTTTTTCATGCCAAGTTTCATACCACAGACTTGGGAAGCTCAAATGCTTCTTGGGTGTAGAAGAAGCAAGAAAGGGATTTTCTTGTCCCAAAGAAAATATGTACTTGACTTAATTGTAGAAACCAAAAAGTTGGGAGCTAAGCCATGTGGCACACTAATGGATCCTAATGTACATGTTACTAAGGATGGTGCTAATCAATTCGATGATCCAGAAAGATACAAAATGTTAGTTGGGAAACTAAACTATCTTACTATGACCCGTCAAGATATTGCCTATGCGGTAAGTATCGTTAGTCAATTCATGTCTATACAGATAGTCAAACAGTAGGAAGCCTTGGAACATATCTTGTGCTATTTGAAAGGAGCTCGTGGCCTTGGCATATTATATAGTAATTACAGGCATTCTCGTGTTAAGTGTTTTTCAAATGGTGATTGGGTTGTATCAAAAATTGATAGAAGATCTACACTGGCTATGGTATATTTCTTGGTGGAATTTTGGTACCTTAAAGGAGTAAGAAACAAAATGTCGTATCTCAATCTAGTGCAGAATCCGTGTATAGAGCTATGACTCAACCCACGTGTGAAATACTATGTATACATCACCTTTTAACTGAGATCAGTTTGAAGTTTGATTCTCCAGTAAATATATGGTCTGATGATCAAGTTGCTCTGCACATTGCCTCAAATCCAGTGTACCATGAACTGACAAAACATATTGAAGTTGATTGTCACTTTATCCATGAGAAGATTCAAGAGAACCTGATTTCCAAGAATTTGTGAAGACTGGGGAGCAATTGGGTGATATATTTATGAAGGTTTTAAATAGAAATCAGGTGAAATAAATTTGTAACATGTTGGGAATGATCAATAACTATGCTCCAACTTGAGGGGAAGTGTTGCAGAATTTACATAGACATGTCTACATGTATCATATATTGCACTATCATAGGTAGAGATATTTGGAGATTGCACTATCATATGTAGAAATATTTAGGGATTTTTCAGATTTTATTTCCTTAGATATATTTACTTGTACACCTACAAATAAATGTTATTCTTCGAGTAATACAATAAGGAAATTAGTTATTGTCTATGTCTTCTATACTTGACCAACAAGGCTTTTTTTCCTTTGTGAGAAAGTAGCAGTGTGCAATTATTTTGATACACTTAACTCCATTTCAATCTTTTGCTTACCCCTGTTGGTCCTCTTTTCCATTGTAAAAGAAAATAATTAAAGAAGAAAATAAGATGTTTTGGTTGAATAAGTCTGAATGCCTGAGAAACTTTGAGAGGAACGTCAGGGTAATTTATAGTAGGTGCAAAAGTCTGTTTGTCATGTGTATTGGCACACTATTTAATATTTTCATATTATGAGTTTATTTGTTACGTGTATCATCACATTATTTAGTGTTTTCATATTCTGAGTCTATTTGTCATGTGCATTGTCATATTATTTAATGTTTTCATATTACGAGTCTATTTGTCATGAGTATTTTCACGTTTATTTAATATTTTCGTAAATATTAGTGATAATCAATTACTACATGGAGTAAATGCAGACTTCAAGTGCTCAAAGGAGGATTGTTTACTCTTCCAGATTTTAATGGAGGTTCGTTGCATATATTTAATATTCTTAAAGTTGTTCTCTTTATCTATTTTGGCCGTCTAAATTCTATTGTTAGTTGTGTTTCACTTAAATATTATTTGAACTTCTTTTTCTTATCTACATTTTTAAAATTATCTTTCTTCTTTATTTGTTTTAAATATTTGTCTTCATCACTTATATCTAATTACCTATTCAATTGTCATGCTTAATATCCATAACATTCGTGTTTTTCATATTCATAACCTTCAAATATTTAGTTAAAAACATTGACATGTCATTTGGTATTCCTCTATTTTTATCTATATAAATTCATCTTTTTTGTTTCATGAAACTCACATCCAATCCAAGATTATCCTTTTCATTTTATAGTTAAAGTAGTGAAGTCATCAACATCTTATGTATATGATATATCTACATTTGTCTATTTATATATCACTTTACAAAAAATGAAGTATTTTTTCTATTTGATTCATGCTTTAGTTTGACTCGATGAAGAAGACTTTTGAATTTTGATTGGATATGAAAGAAGGAGTCAACAATAACTCGGAAAATTATGTACCGAGTTTGTATTACTTTTTTCATTTATATATTGTTATGGTTATAGTTTTAAGAAAGATGTGTATGTTATTTTTTTCTATGTTTATTTTTTATATTTTCTCTCTATTAGTCTTCTTTAATTTAATTTTCTATAAAAAAATATATAATATTGTCAAACACTTTTTTGAGATTGTTGCAATTTAGCTCTCATTACATACATATTTTCATTGAATTTTAATCGTCCTAACAAATGTATAAAATATTGCAGTGGACACACGTGCAACACAAGTGTCCAGAAACTAGTATATATATATATATATTGTTATATTGGGAGGAGAGCCTTGAAACAACATAAAGTTATCTATGTGTGACATTAATGTCACTGGTTTGAGTCATGAAAGAAGCCGCTAATGCTTGTACTAGGGTATGCTATTTACATCACACCCTTTGGCGTTTGGCCTTTCCCGGACCACGCTAACACAAAATGCCATTCTTTAAAGACTTTTCATATGGGGGGATAAAAAATTAAGACCACTATATTTGGGGGAGGGACACCTTGGGTAATATTCTGAAGTTCCATGACATATTTGAGCCTTTTCTCTTTAATAAGTGACCTTTTCTAAAAATAATAATCTCTTACACGTGTATGTACCTTTCAACCAACAGTCTAAAGATCCCTTTCGAGCAAGCTGAGAAATGGCTAACTACGATCTAAACTTATGTATGTTATTACAAACATCAGACAATAGCCTATTATGTTATATCTAAGGTTGTGAAATATATAAGCAGAAATTATAACATGGAGGATAATTTCTCAAAGGTTATATTTTGGACAAATTTCACACAAGGACAAAATCTAAATGGTAATCTGTTTTCTTAAATCAGCCAAATAAATAAGAAAAAAATGACATAAATAGCTTTGTATCAAAATAATGACCCGCAAATATATACTCTCTTCAGTTTCATGCCAACAAACTTTGAAGAAGAAGCCTGCAAAGTTAATACATCACGAGTAAAGACTCAAGAGATAATAGAGATAGGCCCTCACCGGATATTCGATCTGAATACTGCGAGGCACATCAGGAAAAAGATTACCTAGTAAGAACTCAGTTCTTTTGAAAAGTTCTGGATCCCATTTTCTGCGAAGTTTATGTACATTCTTCCATACTTAAATTAGGAGCTGGCAAGAACTTTGGTGAACGCGAACGGGGTGTCTATTGACTTGTGGGATATAACAGAGAAGAATAACATTAAGAAGAATGAAGATAAAAAATTTACTTTTAGGAAGTTGAGTAATGATGACTATTTTCTACCCATCGGGAAATTGATCAAGGATTGTGGATTGGGTGTTGGTGATGAAATTGGACTATATTGTTATCCTGATTTATCAAAGTTAATTTTCAAATTATTTTCTAATGTTCATGATTCACGAATTAGCCCTGTATTTTGATCAAGAGGACAAAATTATATTCTCAAATTTTCGTTTGCTTTTTTGTACTTGGATTTACAAGAAAAGATTGGTTGACAGTTGTGTAAATGATTCAAGAATTAGGTCCAAAACGTTGGATATTTCCCCTTTTAGTTACTTGACCGTGTAGAAATTTCTACACTGTCAATGGATATTAGTTAATCTCTTATTTTTGTCCACACTTCAAATAAGATAATATTAAATGCCAAATGACATATTTATCCTATTTTATAACTCTTCTCCGAAAGCCCCTTAAGAAACAAGTTTAAAATTTAAAAATAGTTATAATATTCTCTAAAACCCGCTCAAAGTTGGAATAGAAAACCTAATTTGTCTTTATAAGGTCTACTGCCTCTCTCTTTTTCAGTGTTTTATTTTATTGAGAATTGTATCCTTCCTCACTTTCTTCAATGTCTGATCAGAGGCCTTTGCATAGCACGAAGAAGACATTTTTTTATGATATCTTTCCATCAAAAGTAGAAGAAGAAGCTTGCAAAATTAACTACACTCCACATGAAGTGACTCAAGAACTAGTGGACATAAGGGACTTATAACCTGCCCCAAGAATCGATCTGCAAGACCCATAGCAGATCAAGAAAAAGAATACCCATGATGAGATCGTTGTAGCAATGCTGATAATTCCATTTTTTAAGTTGTATGAGTACATCATTCGTTACTTCACTTTGGACATGGCCAAAAGTTTGGAGAATGGCATCAAGATGTGTTTTGACATGTGGGATGTAAGGAGAATGGACCTAAGAAGTATGAAGGTGGAAGTGTTTGGTTAAGGAAGTTGTTCAATGGTGATTTTTCTTTTTGGTGCATCGAATTATTCAAGGGTCACAGATTGGGCGATGGTGATGAAATTGGGCTTTATTGGGATCCTATATCTTCAAGTCTAGTGTTCAAATTGCTTTCTCATGTTGGCTCTTAGTGGAAAGGTCCAATAATTTAGTATTAGAAATAACATATATGCTATCATAGTCTTTTGTTTAGTATTACTCTTTCATGTAATTGTAATAGCTGAAAACTTTTGGAATTCTTGAAGTTCCCAATTTAGTCTGCACAATTCTCTCTTTGTACTTGTGTTTTCATTCCCTATAATTATAGTGTTCTTTTAAGTTCGTGTAATAGCTTATTAGTTTTGATGTTCTTTGTCAACCTTTCTTATATATGCTCCTCATTACAAAGGAGCTTAATGTGAGAAATAAGTTCATATACTCATAGAAAATGTCTGGAAATAAGGACCTAATATGACCTAATTAAGGACCCCTTTAATCATCTAGGTTGAATCTTTAAGTTGATGGATTCCGTACAATAGAGTGCAGTGTATAAGATATCTATAGCAAATAAGAGTACAACGTATTGGGGCATGTTTGAATAGAGAAATGTGATTTCTAAGTTGAGAAAAGATGTATTAAATTAGGACAACTTATTTTGCAACAATATAGGTCTAAACTCTTTCAATCATCTTACTTAAGCTTTTACATTAGCACAAGAATAAGGCTCTATTCATTCAACTTTTTGTTTACATTTTTCGGTGTAATCGAGGGGAACTCTCATCTAGCTCTTTTTAGTCTGCAATTTTTTGCAACATAAGTTAAACTAACAACAATAGTCATATGACTCATATCTTAGAACTTTTTGTAGAAATGAACACAAACCATCTTCATCGTTGAAGGAAAAAATTTAAGAAATAAATTTGGTTTCCTCCCATCTTTTGTTAGTATTAACAAATATAGAAGGTTCTTATGATAACTCAAGCTGTTCAGTCGCAGTTTTCCAAAATACCTTGTAATATCATTCTTGAAAGGTCTTAAAGCAAGTACATTCTTTCTTAGTTTGGATATTTCTTCTGATAGAACCTTTTTTGCATTTTTACTTGAATTTGCTGATATCATCGATCATCTTCACACCTTAATTTTGCTGATCTGAATTTATTTTGTACTAGAAATCTAATAACCAAGTGTCTGCATTAGCATTAGTCAACGTAGTTCTCCACGGTTCATCTAACAGAGTATGCATAGTAACATCAAAGAGACAGTGTCCATTTTGCTATTTTATGGGCTAGTGACTACAATAAGATTTTAATAGTCATTCTGCCGAAGTTGATATACTCACACCATATGCCTGGAAATAAGGACCTAACATGACCTAAATAAGGACCCCATTTCACGCACAAACTCACATGTAGAAGATTACCCCAAGCTTATCTTGTCCCCTCATATCTGCAGCATATTCCTTAATCATCAGGGCTAAATCTTTAAGTTGATGGCTTCCGTAATAATTGACTTTAATGAGGCAATACTATTTGGGATCTACATAACATTTCTAATTCCTCGTGCATGGAAAAAGATTCCTCTGCTACTTCCAAACAGAAAAGGTTTAGCTGATATAGTATTCTCAATTTGTCTAACTTTGTGTGAACTTATAACACATTTAATTCAATGACAGAATAATCATCAATTCTCATATGTCGTAGCCTTGCAAGTCACCAAATACTAGGTTATAGTTAACTGTTTCATATGTTATTCCCCATCTAAGTTTTTCAGCAAGTCTAGTGTTATAAAGTTTGTTTCGCTAGTTTTCTCCGGTGATTGATTTCTTCTCAAAGTTGCAATAAGGAATGGATACCTCCCTGGTAAGTTCTCCAAAAGAAGGAACAATTTGTCATGATGAATAACATCTTTGGGCACATCAATCACCAGACTTTCTAGATTCAAGGGCTATGAAAATGATGAAGGGAGAGCTTTTGCATCCGTTCAGATGTTTAAGCACCACAAGTGAAATCCCTGCTTGTGCTATTCCTTCTCTGACATCCAATAGTTTATTAGGACAACGTTCTTCTACGAATGTTCTTTTCTTTAATAACTCCCAATTTCCCATGTAGTGACTCAAGAACTAACAGAGATAGGGGACTTATACCCTGCCCCAAAATTCGATCTGGATAACTCATGGTAGATCAAGAAAAATATTAACTCTGACGAGATTGTTGTAGGAATACTGATGATTCCATTTTTTCGAGATGTTTGAGTACATTTTAATATACTGGACGTTGGACATAGCCAAAAGTTTGGAGAATGTTGACTTTACCTTATTTATCAGCCCCAATTCAACCCCAAATCAGAGATCTCCCTAAATTAGGGATCTCTCATTATGGCTAACAATCACTAGCTTAAAATCAATAGACAATTATGACTCTTAATCGTTGTATATATCTCTTGTAAATCCTACAGTTTGATCAAGAAATCATATTACAATTCTTTCATTTTAAGAATTTCTAAGTTTCCATCATTATTCAACTTGGTATCAAGATCCTCATTTTTTTATGGATTCACAAGATACCTTGTCAAAAAAAATTGATGGGCATAATTTTCCGATTTGAAGTTCCATTTCAAAGCTTCCATTAGCGCCAAGGGCCTCCTTGAAATTCTGGATGGATCAAAGGATATACCCACAAAAGATAAAGAAAAAAAAGCTTGAGAGGCTAACAATGGAAAAATTATCACATGGCTAGTCAATTCCGTCTCTGTTGACATAGCTATGGAACTGCCATCGTTTGAGAAAGCATCAGAAATATAGAGTCATCTACATACACTCGGTAACCAAAAATATATGGCCAGAGAATTCGAATTTGAAAGACTACTTGTGGAATCTATACAAGGTGAGAAAAATGTTCATTGTTTTTATTCTATATTTCTCACATTAAGGGCAGAGCAAGATCAGGTTTTTACTGCTTCTATCCCTGTGGTTGGATTGAACTTTAAAGGATTTCATGGATACAATGAAGAGGACAATACAATTTTTGATGAAACTCAGGCCTGAGTTCGAGTATTTGTGTGCTAGTATTCTTAACGGGGGGGGATACCAGCTTTCTATGTGGTAGTTTCTGAAGTTCTTCAAGAAGAAACTCGATTAAGTTCTCAAGCTTCTATGGAGAACTCCCTTACCATGGACATTGCCATGGCTGCATACATAAATTCATCTTTCTCGTGCAACTCCAAAAATCCCGTTCACTGCTATCATTGCAAGGAAAAAGGGCATGTTATTTCTCATTGCAAAAAGTGGAATTATTGTAACTATATTGTAAGAAGCATGGACATATTATTACGGAATGTCGCAGGAAATCTGGTCCTGATAAACGCTCAACTACTCATAAAGCCTTCCAAGTTATAGCAGGGAATCTTGGTACACAAGAAACACCAATCTTAAAGGCACATCAAGCACCAACATTGCTTGATTGGAATGATATCTACAAAGATGATACAATAATCGTTTGTGGCTGCTCTTCCTAATGCAATCTCTTCAGGTATGATTGCTCTGTACCCAAGTAAGACTATTCATTGGTATGACAAATTGATCTTGCCGCATTTAACCATATGACAGGAAATCAAAAACTTTTCTCTGATCTATCTAAACCACGCTCTAGACATTAAATTGTTACAGCAAATGGCCATGCATTGGCTCCATTAAACAATTTTCAGAAGTTCTTTGTGTACCAAAACTTACTGTGAAACTCTTATATGTTGGGCAACTTGTAGAATAAAATTTTATGGTCATATTTTCTCCTAATGTTTGAGTTATTCCGAACATATTGTCACGGGAAACGATGACAAGGGGACTTAAGGCTGGCAGACTATTTCTTCTTCAATCTCCGGACACCAAGCTTCATCAATGTTTTCTTTCAGCTTCAAATCAAGATATTCAGTTTTCAAATAAAATGTGGAACTTGTGGCATCTCTGTTCAGGCCATCCACACACTTCTCGTTTAATTTTATGTGGAAATACTGTAATTTGTTGGGTAAACACTCATTGACTTTTCCATCTAAATTACCTTGTGAAATTGTGTAAAATCAAGAGTCATAAACTTCCTTCTCAATCAAGCAATATTACTTATTCTACTCCTTTTGATTTTATTGATAGCGATGTTTGGGGACCTTCTCCAATTACCTCTTGTTTGGGATACAAGTATTTCATCTTATTCATTGATCACACATGTCGCTATACACGGGTTTTCTTTTTGATACACAAATTTGAGGTACCAAACATTTTCAAAACACTTTATAACCTTATAGAAACCCAATTTGAGAAAAAGATCAAGATTTTTCGTTCAGATTTTGGAGGAGAGTATGTCAATACAAACCTCACTAATTTTTTTTTCCAAGAAAGGCGTTTGGCTAGCTTTGGATGGTCTACCATTTTTGGTAGGTGAGGAATTCATGATATTCTTGGTAGTTTTGGTAGGTGAGGAATTCATGATATTCTTGGTAGTTTTGGTAGGTGAGGAATTCATGATATTCTTGGTAGTTTTGGTAGGTGAGGAATTCATGATATTCTTGGTAGTTTTGGTAGGTGAGGAATTCATGATATTCTTGGTAGTTTTGGTAGGTGAGGAATTCATGATATTCTTGGTAGTTTTGGTAGGTGAGGAATTCATGATATTCTTGGTAGTTTTGGTAGGTGAGGAATTCATGATATTCTTGGTAGTTTTGGTAGGTGAGGAATTCATGATATTCTTGGTAGTTTTGGTAGGTGAGGAATTCATGATATTCTTGGTAGTTTTGGTAGGTGAGGAATTCATGATATTCTTGGTAGTTTTGGTAGGTGAGGAATTCATGATATTCTTGGTAGTTTTGGTAGGTGAGGAATTCATGATATTCTTGGTAGTTTTGGTAGGTGAGGAATTCATGATATTCTTGGTAGT
>NW_006239433.1:148494-150035 GCF_000226075.1 Solanum tuberosum
TTCCTCGCCTTACCGGTTTCAACATTAGGATGGCATAGTATAGAAGTTTTCTCCCTGTTTCCAGTGTGCTAATAAACTAGAAATCATGATTCAAATAATTCTAATACATAATAACTAACATAAATTTATTCAATCATATATATGATATTCAGGAATATATGAAATTAGTTCTGCATATTTGTTGAACAATATACCTTTGCCTCTTGCTTATCTGAAGGTTGTTCCATTATCTATTAAGTATGAATATCTTCAGTATTTGAGAGTGTTTTTTTATGAAAGCTTGCTTATTATGTTACATGTACATTCCTTTATATAGAAAGGAAATTCTATCCTATAGCTACTGCACAATAATGCACATCCTATACTACTTAATAATGCACCTAATAATTTACAATAATGTTTCCTACTTTACGACTTTTTTACATACTATTCTTTACAATAATGTGACTACTGCACACTTTCTTTACATAATAATGCACATGTGTCTATACGAAAGAAGATAAGAAGAAGAAGACAAGAAGAAGAAGACAAAAAGATAAAAAGAAGATAATATATCTAAAAAATCATGAATTCCTCACCTACCACACTACCTAGAATATCATGAATTCCTCACCTACCAAAACTACCAAGAATATCATGAATTCCTCACCTACCAAAAATGGTATCAGAGCTATGGATAAAAAGAGATATATCAGTAGAAAATTAAGAAAAATAAGAAGAAAATTAAACAAAATATATCCAGAATATAAACAACTCAACATCACAAAAACAGATAATGATAAATTAGATCAATTGATAGATAATATATCTAAAATAGAATATAAGTATATTCAATATTTAAAGATACAATGAATAACGAGAATAACGAATATACACAAAAACTTACTGAAATAATTATAGCAAAAAGACAAGAATTGAGACATAGGCAAAATAGACTTAACAGTAATATATTTGCTGGAATTTGTAAAAGATCTATGGTAGCACAGAGAAAAACTATTTTATATCTACAAATACAAATAGAAAACTTAGAATATAAACTACAACACAATTTTATAAAATGAATAAAGAAGAATACGCAATAGATGAAAAAACATATGAAAACTATGACGGATTAAAAATAAAAATAATATTTTCTAATCTAGGAAGAAGATATAAGAAAATAGGTGACAATCTAAGTTTAATGTTAGAAAAAGAAACGGTAAAACTAGAAGATAGTTTAACTGCTATGATAAAAATAACAAAAGAAAATGAAGAAATAGATAGAAAACGGAAATTGAAAAATAAAACAACAAGCAAAAAAGGAAGTACAACAATTAGAAGAAGTAAAAATTACTAAAATAATAGAACTAGAAAAAGAGCTGGCAATATTAAAAGAAATGTATGAAATTAAACAAAAAGAAAAAGAACAAAAAACTTAATTAGCAAATGAGATAAATAAATTTAAAGAAAAATTGCAATTACAAGATAAATTAGAAGAAAAAGAAGAAAATAGCCAAGATAATCTACCCGAAATAAGAATTGATGAAATAAACGACAATGAT
>NW_006239433.1:154110-158816 GCF_000226075.1 Solanum tuberosum
TTGAAGAGATACTCAAAGCCATTACTACACTTTGTATCAAAGTGGACAGTATGGACAATGAGATACAAAAGCTAAAGACTAATGAAGATAATCTGAAGTCTAAAGCTAGTACAAGTCAGCAGCATGACTATAAAAATGCGGAGCTAAGTCGATCTGAAGACTTTAAAAATCCAGAGCTAAGAGGTGATGTTGTGAAACACCTTAAAACCCATAATGATTGTTTAAATATAGATGCAGGTACAAAGAAACCAGTTATTGAAAAGCAACGGAATGCAAATTTAAATCAGTTATTTGAAAAACCATTTACACAAAAAGCAAAAAACCTATTAACCATAGAACCACAAACTTCAACGTATGCAGATAGCCTACAACATGAGAAAAAGGTGTATAACCACATCACAAGGACATACATCGAAAATATATACAAAATATAGAGTTGCCTAAACCTCAATCCCAGATCTACCACTACAAAAGATCCAAACCAAGACTATATAACCCAGAAATTACAAGGATACAACAAACTAATTGCACAGCCAAAAATCAATGCTAACCTAGTTAAAACATGTTATAATTATGGATTAATAAGTACTGCATATACCTATGACTGAGAAGAACTAAGCGGCATACCAGAATTATACAAAACATTTATTATATACAAAAGAGTGACCAAAGGAAATTTATTTTATGTGAAATTCTATACGGCAACAGCAGCGATATTACATGAGGAGATAAAACCTCCTATTCAAGTTGTAAAGATAGGCCTGACCAAAGAGATGATAATACCAGAAGATATTTGAGAACAACCAGAAATACCAAAAAATTGAGATACCCAATTTCTATGCCAATAAAAGAATAATTGGTATATCAACTATAATACAAGAATTAGCCAACAATTATTTGAATGGAAATGCTATATGGAGCTACTATTCCAGAGATCAATTAATGATTTATGCCAACTCAAGGGAACTAAGGAAATCAGATATGGATGAAGTCCGAAAATTGATTTTATCAGTATTAAAACTAGAAGAAAAACCTACAACAAGAGCATTAAAAGCAGGATTTATTTCGTCAGAACTGTTAACCAGATATTGTAAGCTAATTGGACATAAATATACTGACCATATATGTTCAAAATGTAATGGAGAAGATAATGTGATTCCCGATGTCCTGCTGGAATGATCAAATAAGATAGAGACGAAAGAAGATAAGAAGAAGAAGACAAAAAGATAAAAAGAAGATAATATATCTAAAATAGAATATAAGTATCAGAGCCAAGTGATGTGCAAAAAAATGCTTCTACATCTATGTCTGCTAATTCTCGTATTGTACCTTCTTCTAAAGTTATTCCTAATGAGCATGAAAATGAACTTAGAAGAAGTAAAAGACCTAGAATTGAGACTAGTTTTTGTCCTGATTTTATCACTACTTTATCAACTAATTTTTTTATATATTAATATTTTAAATGACTAGTCTCTGTACCTATATCAATCAATACACAATTTTTTAAAAAAATATAAAGATTATTAATAAATATTATTTTATGTTTTAAAATTAAAAAGAGTATATACTCCTTAAATAGATGAATTTTAATTTTTCTTAAGTTCACTAAATGGCATGTGTGAACTTTTGCAATCACTCTTGGGTATGTGTCTTGAGTTTTTTCATTTTTCATATACGAATTTAGAATTAATAATTGATAAGTCTTTGAATCAGTGAGATTTTTCATCCAAATATTTTTTTCTACATAGAATAAATGAAACAATAAGTTCTAAATTTAGCCAATAAAAACATAAAGTTACAGAATACAATAATATTTAGCAATACATTTCTTCTTCTTCAACGCCTCCTCTTCTTTCCATTATTAGGGATATTTATTTACAAATCACACCATGATTTTATTTTCATATAAGTAGTAAACCATTTATTAATTCTAAAAAATCGTATTAATATAATGCAAGCTAATTTTTGTAGATTTAATTATGAGAAAAAACTAATTACATGAGTTATTCAATCATCCTATTACCTAGAGTGTAGAAGAATGACATAATGCAGTAGTACTATGCATACATTGACATATATCATAAACACCAACATTAATTCAATCACTACAGGATAATCAACTTGTTATAACAAACATAGTCTCTAAAAGAAGATTTGTACATCACATATTTACCTTCTTTCAACCGAAAAATTGAATGTAACAAACAATGAACTAAGTAGAAATATGCACTGAAATGTCTAATATTCTAGTTCAGAATAAAATATTACATTTGTTATATTTTAAAAAAATAGAAAAATTATTTAAGTGAAGGGCAAAATGGTAACCAAACTTTGAGGTTAGGAGTTTCCCCCTTATAAATATATATATATGATTTTGCAATCTGCGTTTTTTCAAGTCTTGTGTAGTCCACCATCATCTGTTGAACACAATTTCCTTTCTTGAAGCTAAAGATTTCACTTCAATTTTTTACCATGTTTCATCGTAAATGTAAGTTTCATATGCGTACCAATATGTTTTTAATAAGTACAAGAAGCTCATGCACTTTTTGTTTATGAAAATATTAACTCACACCTATTTTATAAGTTGATGAATGAAAAAAGTCTCACATCAATGATTAATGAGATACATAATCTTCCTATAAGGCTTGAACTATCATTCTCCCTTTCGAGCTAGCTTCTGAAGGTATAATCTAGACCCAAGACCTATTTCTATGATACTTATGGTATCAAAGAAGGGCTCTTATCAATGTTGGCCCCCATATTAAACCCTGGAAATGAGATGGGGTTTTGAAGAGTCTCACATCGAATGGAAAAAGGATGAGTGGTGTTTACATCCCTACTTTATTCAAATAAGGAGAAACGTCGTGATGACTCAAAGAAATAATCAATCAAGTCAATTTTAAAAGAATTTTAAGACAATTTTTTTAAAGGAATCACCACCTAATTTTAGAAAAAACTAGGAAACCAATTATTTAACTAATTATAAAAATGTCTAAGAAACCAATAAATTCTAGGTAAGGGTTCAAGTTATTTCGAAGAGAATGTATTAGGCATCATTCAAAATCTACAATTGTGGGACCCGTATCGAGCCGAAACACCTAATAAAAATGGAATTGTTGATTTGTAGCTGTTGTGGGAGTTGGAAACTTCTAGTTAAGTTCCTATGCCTTCTAGTTCACCTGAGCTTACCCGTATCGAGCTAAAACACCTGTAAAAATGATATATATCATAAAAAGGGAAAGGAGAGGGGACGGGCCGTCGATGGTCTGGTTTTGCCGGAGGTGGTGCTGTTGGTCGGGTCTTGTTTGTTGCTACGTCACCGGTGATGGAGCCACGCCGAACGATGGGATACCTGCAAAATAAAGGAAAAACCGTGAAAGGGGAGAGGTGAGAGGGGAAGGGAAGCAACAACATTGGTGGTGGACTCGCCAGATTTCGACGGAACTCCGGCTACTTGCCGGAAAAAATAATGAACTATAAAAAGAACTTTTTGAACACTAATAATCTGGGAATTAACCCTAAAATATTATCCACCACCCCTACGTTAATGACCAAAAAATAACTTGAATAGAAAATCGAAAAACACCTATAGTACACTACCAGTATCTTAAAACCATGGGCCAAAACCACTAGTTAATAAAATATACGTGTATGCAATCTTATCCATATTTGAATAAATTTCTAGACTATGCAAATTATTAAAATGAATATCAACAAATGTAACGAATAAAATAAATATTAAAAATTGTGATGAATGTAACCAATGGCATGTCAAAAAATGCAATTTAACAGAAATAATGATTTAATCAAAATGAACAAATATTTGAATGGAGTCAACCGGCTGTGACAAAAATAATGTAACTAAAATTAACTAATAAGAAAATTCTTAAATTTTGACAAATAAGGATAAAAATCTGTCACGCCCCAAGCCTACACCCTGGTCGGGACTGGCACTCGAGAACCATTAGTGGCCCCAAGCGAACCCTTGGCATGGTTTCCTTAATTAGCGGAAGACTTTAAGCATTAAGAAAAGAACTCAGATGCAAGATAACTCAACTGGCTCAAACTAAACTCATAATGTTTTAGAAATAAACATTCAACTTAGCCAAAGTGACAATCAAAACTAAACATAAGTCAATAACAAGATAAAGACAAATGAACTAACTGACTGTTCTATGAAGCCTCTAAACAACTGAGATGGACGTCGGGACAAGACCCACGACATCCTAATGAACTAAATACTGAAAAGCAATAAAAAGGGATCTTCTTGAAGAAAAGAGGGTCACCAACTGACTCTGAGTGCTCAACTGGATCAACGAGGAGATGGATGTTGATCTTGGTTACCTGCGTCTGCATCATAATAAGATGCATGCCAACTGGCATCAGTACATTCAATGTACGAGTATGCGAGTTGGAATGCTAAACATAACATAGGCTTGAAAAAAATCTGAAAAAAACACTTACCTTGGCTTTACTCAACTCCTGAATAACTTAACTCAATATAAAAAAATAAAACACATGCAATATATAGAAAGCCTTTAAAACAGTAGAAAACAACTTAGTTTGTTAAACAAAATGCAATAACAAACTCAACTTTACTCATATAAGAAAGTATTATAGTTTCTGTGGGAGTTTCTCTAACCGACAACCACCACTATGAGCCTAAGTGGTGATACAATGTCTTGCCCATGCTGCCATAACTGTCC
>NW_006239433.1:159167-162523 GCF_000226075.1 Solanum tuberosum
TTGGTCCTTTCATGATAAACTGGATTAGTAGCAATCTGAATAGCACTTGTATTGTCAGCATGGAGAGGAGTGGGATTAGATTGAGGAAATCCAATTTCTGTAAGTAAACCACGAAGCCAAACAATCTCAGAGCAAGCAATAGACATTGCTCGATATTCAGATTCGGTGGAAAATTTTGATACACGATCTTACTTCTTGCTCTTCCAAGATATCAAGGAATCTCCAAGAAACATGCACCAACCCGTGACGGAGCGACGAGTATCAGGACATCCAGCCCAATCAGAATCACTAAATGCATTAAGCTGAATCTCAGAACCACTAGGAAAGAATAATCCACGAGTAGATGTTCCCAAGAGATATCGAATGATGCGACGGACAGCCACCAAATGTAGATGGCGTGGAGCCTGCATAAATTGACTCACTTGTTGAACTGCAAAAGAGATATCAGGCCGAGTAATAGTAAGATAATTTAGGCTCCCAACTAATTGCCGATACAAAGTTGGATCAGGAAGAAGATCTCCTTCCGCACTGCAGTACTTTACATTCAATTCCAATGGAGTATTTACAGAGGAAGATTCTTGAAGACCAGCCAAAGCGATCAAGGCCTGAGTATATTTGTGTTGGTTCAAGAACACACCTAAAGAATTATAATGAACTTCTAACCCCAAAAAGTAAGTAAGAATACCAAGATCTTTCATATGAAAAGAATCCTTAAGCTGCTGCTGGAGGCTAGTGATTAGTGAAGAATCAGTTCCTGTGATAATAATGTCATCGACATACACCAAAAGAAGAACACAACCAGCAGATGTTTTTCGAAGAAACAAAGACGAATCATATTTGCTCTGTTCAAAAGAGAATTGAAGCAAAGTAGATCGAAACTTGTCAAACCAAGCTCTTGGAGCTTGTTTTAATCCATATAAAGACCGCTTCAACTTGCATACATCTGATGTAGGTGATGAGAACAAACCAGGTGGGGGTTTCATATAAATATCTTCTTTGAGATCACCATGAAGAAAAGCATTTTTGACATCCATTTGATGAAGAGGCCAATTTTGTGATGCAGCAATGGCAATAATAGTTCGCACCGTAGTCATTTTTGCTACAGGTGCAAAAGTCTCCTCATAGTTTACACCATACTCCTGTTTGTTGCCAAGGACCACCAATCGAGCTTTGTACCGATCAAGAGTTCCATCAGAATTAAGTTTAATTGAATAAACCCATTTACATCCAATTGGACGGACATTTGGAGGACAAGGAACAATGTCCCATGTGTTATTTTCTTTAAGAGCCAAAAGTTCCTCCTCCATTGCTTTTTGCCAACATTCAAGCTTGGAAGCTTGTGAGTAACCTGTTGGAATAGAGATGGTGGATAAAGTAGAAGAAAAACCATACCGTTTAGGAGTTTGAGACACTCTAGTAGATCGCCAAGGAGGCTCAAGAGGAGCAGACCTTGAAGAAATCTCAGATTCTGGTTGTGGAGCAGTCTCAGGTGGCGGATCTGTTTCGGGATGGGGTAAAGTTGGCCGACGTCGTTCATACACAAATCCTGGTTTGAACCGCTTAGAAGACAATGACAAATCCTCAAAAGTAGGAAGAAGAGGAGAAACAGAAGATGACTCAACATGAGTAGGAAAGAAATACTGATTCTCAAAGAAAATAACATTTCTAGAAACACGAAATTTGTTAGAACTTGGATCATAGCAAATAAAACCTTTTTGTGAAGTACTATAGCCCATAAAAGCACATTTAATAGACTGAACAGAGAGTTTATTTCGTTGAAAAGGAGGCAGGTGCACAAAACAAACACAACCGAACGTATGAAAACTATGATAGCTGGGATGCTTATGAAAAAGACGATAATATGGAGACTCAAGATTTAACACTTTAGATGGAAGTCTATTAATCAAATAGACAGCAGTAGACAAAGCTTCAACCCAATATTTAGATGGAACAGAGGACTCAATCAATAAAGTACGAGTGACATCTAAAAGATGACGATTCTTACGCTCAGCAACCCCATTTTGTTGTGGCGTATATGGGCAAGAGCGTTGTGATACAATTCCTTTCTCAAGCAAGAAATTATTGAATTCATGAGACATATATTCTCCACCAGAATCAGATCTTAATATTTTGATGCATGTGGAAAATTGAGTCTCAACGTAAGCCAAAAATTTCTTGAATATGGAAAACACTTCAGATTTAGATCGAAGAAAATACACCCATGTAAATCGACTATAGTCATCTATAAATGTCACAAAATACTTGAAATGAGCATGAGAAATAACTGGTGAAATGCCCCAAACATCACTATGAATGACATCAAAACACTTTGCAGCACGACTACCAAAATTAGGAAAAGGAAGAGTTTTACTTTTGCCTAATTTACAAGTAGAACAATCAAAGGAAGCAACTGAAAATTGATTTTTATTTCCCAATAAACCAGAATTGGACAAATGAGACAACACAATAGAATTTGGATGTCCTAGACGTTTATGCCAAACCTCATTCTTAGTAGTGGTAGAAGCAAGAGCTAGAACACGAGGAATAGAAAAGTGTATAGGAAACAATCTTCCAACTTTAGGCCCCTTCGCGATTATCGTCCCCGACACCTGATCCTGCACAAGGCAACCATTACGAGAAAAATTCACATCACAATTGTTATCTACCAATTGGCCAACTGAAATAAGACTAGTGGAGAGCTTTGGTGATACAAAAACATTCTTGAAAGTTTCAGTAATATCCCCAACCTTGGTAATGGGTAAATTACTACCATTGGCAACCTGAATTTGTGTTGGACCATTATACTCACGGATGTTTTTGAGTATATTAGTTGAGTTGGTCATATGATTGGAAGCGCCAGAATCAACAAGCCAAAATTTAGATATTACCTCATTACCTTGCAGCCCCAAAGCTGAAAATGCTGACAAGATCATTTGTTGTACCATTTCAGGAGTAAGAACTTGTCCTACTGAAGACGAGTTATCTGTAGTTGAACCATTTATCCCAACTTGAAAAGCATTTGCCCTACGGTTTTGAGGACGTGTGGGACACTCTTTGATAATGTGTCCTTGTTGTTTACAATAATTACAGAACTTCTTGCCACAATTGCTAGCAATATGACCATATTTCTTGCAACTGTAGCATTGAGTTCTAGCCATATCCATGCCCTTTCCTTTCCCTTGAGCTGCAAATGCGACAGTGACAACATTTCCTTGATGAAAAGCATTTTGTGTGAAGAGACGCTGCTCTTCACAAAGCAATTCCCTAAAACAGACATCCAACGATGGAGATGGATCACGGTTCATCAAGTTGGAGCGAACATTTTCAAAATCAGATCGTAATTTCATCAAAAATTG
>NW_006239433.1:162720-179342 GCF_000226075.1 Solanum tuberosum
GAACATGGAAGGACTCAAACTGATATGACGCCATGTTCTTGACAAGTTAAGGAAGATAGAAATGCAATGATACAAAATAACCAGAATGACCAAGACTAAGATTCCAAGATGCCTAAAATTCCAAGATACTTAGGACTTACTGTTGACTAAAAAACAGTAAGCTGAACCAAAACTTTCAAAAAAAAATTCTGAAAGAGACCACAGGTGAAAGACACTAAGAATCAAAGCACTGAAAAAGGCTCTAATACCATGTCAATTTTGCTGAATGAGTTCTCTCAAATGAGAGTTCTTCCATTAAATAGAAAGAATTTTGATTTACATGCCTAAAAAATCTGCTATATATCCCTAAATATATGCTATTCCTAATTGTAATATCTCTGAAAAATATGCTACATTAATCTATGCTATCTCCTATCATCATTACACAAATATTTAGAGTATAACATAGATATGTACAGATATTTAGAATCTATCCAATCATGCTAACAATAACTGTCCTATACTTTGTCATCATATAGAACGCCTTAACTAAGTGGATCCACTAGTCTATGCTAAAAAGCACTTAAGGAGTCAATCTAAAAAGTATGATTCCTTTACTACCCATGATGGCTACATGGTTTATGGAGACTTTGAGTTATATGATCTCAAACTCGTCCCCATATCAGTGCTCAATAGTACTCCCAAAATATACTTCGCTCATATGTTTGTAAAAACAAAACTCTTTCTTTGGTTTGAGATAATTACTCAAAAACTTAGCTTAAAAGCTCTCTTGGAAATCTCAGTTTCCCTTTCTTGTTCAAATGTGAAAAAGTTTAAACTCTTGGCAATACTTAGTTCCCATATAATCTTTGAAAAATGAACTTTACTCTTACTCTTTACTGAAAACTAGCTCAAAGGCTCTTTTGGAAATCTCATTTTCCTTTCTCATCTAAATGTAAAAACATTTACTCTTTGGGAATGAATAGTCCCGATATACTCTTTTGAAGAAAATGACTTCAATATTTACTATTTAGTTAGCTCAAAACTTAAGTCTTAAAACAAAGTTAAAACATTTGTAAAAGACTTTTGGAAAACTCTTTGAACTCAACTTGACTTGACTCTTAACTTCTCTTGACTTGATTCTTGACTTCTAGACTTGACTCTTAACTTTCCTTGAATTGAATTATGGATTCAATGATTGTGATTTGTGATAGAAAGATCTCCTAGTCACTAAGAAGTGCTATTCTGTCCTCCGGGGGACTGGACTCCACCAAGAGGTTCTTTCTCTCACGTAATTTCGCCCGCCCGTTTAGAAGTTATATTAAATAGCTAAACGTGAGGAAAGGTCAAGAAATCACCGTCTTGGAGAAAGTCCGCGACGCGGAGATGCATTTAATTATTTGGTCGCGAAATAAATTTTGAAACAATGCAGTCCGTGACCTCTCCACTACGCGGAGAGAAAATTTTCACACTGACGGAACAGGTTTGCAACGTACCAGTTCCGTGTCCGACTTTTTCCTTCTACGTTTTTTAACCCCATTTCGCCTAAATTTGATTCTTTTTCTCAATATCTCTTTTGATTCAGGTAACCACAACATTACACAAGAATCTAACTCAAAGAAACTCTAATAATCAATCTTAAACTCTCAAGAACTCCTCAATCTCATCCCAAATTCAAGAACGAAAGCAATTCAAGAATACAACTCAAGAACATCAAATTCTCAATCTTTTTAGGAAGAAATTACACTGAAACATGTTTGGCGCGTGGGTGAACGAACACAATGTTGTGTGAACTCACATACCTCGTAGGGATCACCCCTTCACGAAATCCACGGGCCTAGCTTCAAGAACTTGACGATTCCTTGCTCCTTCTCCTCTTTTCTCCTCTTCTTTTCTCTTCTCTCAAAACCCTAACTTGTTTCTCAAAAGCGTAAGCTGAATCCAATCGGTTTATACCCCAACTTAATTCCCAGAAACGAAATTAATTAATTGGGTGGTGAAAAGGTCATAATGCCCTTCTAAAATCCGGATTGGACTTTTCTTATTTGAACAACCCAACTTCAAATGGGGATATGTCACTCATACGAACTCGGAATCGGGCAAACTCGGCGGCGTTGGAAAGATTATTCCAAGATATTTTCTATGATATCTGGAAATACACCTAACTCATCCTGAGCTAGGAGTTATAGTCGTTTGAAGTTGTCCAAAAACTCAAACTTAACTTAACCTAACCAATTTTCCAGGTTTCTATTATTTCCAAAAAAAAATAATCACTCTTTCTTATTCTAGCTCTTTCTAGTTCTTTCAATTTGCGAGATGTTACAATATCTCCCCGTTGGGAACGTTCGTCCTCGAATGAAATTAATCTAAGTAGGGTAAGGGTGTAACATTTAACATTCAGCTCAACCACCCAACAAGCAATGCAATTACAACATGATAATCTTATAAATAAAAGCCAAGAAAAGGATTAGTACCTTAATTTTGAACTTCTCTGAATTCGGAGAGATGTGGATATCTCTTCTTCATATCTTCCTCAGCTTCCCAAATAGCTTCCTCAACAAACTGGTTCCTTCAAAGAACTTTGACTGATGCTACCTCTTTTGTTCTCAATTTGCGAACTTGACGATCTAGAATCTGAAGAGGAATCTCCCCATAAAATAAGCTGCCCTTGATTCCAATATCTTTAGTTGATATAATCAATGAAGGATCGCCCATGCACTTCTTCAACATGGAGATGTGAAATACCAGATGAACTGTGGCTAACCCTTGTGGTAGTTCCAACTCATAAGCTACATTACCAACCCTTTTCGATATTCTGTAAGGGCCAATATAACGGGGACTAAGCTTCCCCTTCTTACCAAATCTCATAACACCCTTCATGGGTGAAACTTTAAGATATACTGAATCATCTACTGCAAACTCTAACTCCTTTCTCCTAACTTCAATGTAGGATTTCTGACGACTCTGCGCTGTTTTCAACCCTTCTTGAATCACTTTCACTTTCTCCATATTTTAATGAACTTATTATGGTCCTATCAACCCAACTTCACCAACTTCAAACCATCCAATAGGAGATCGACATCTTCTCTCATAAAGAGCTTCGTAAAGAGCCATCTGAATGCTAGAATGGTAACTATTGGTGTAAGAAAACTCAATGAGAGGTAAATGATCATCCCAATTACCCTTGAAATCAATCACACAATCTACCTTGATACCTCAAAACACCATCTCCCCCTTGTTCAAAAGCCATCACTTTTTGCTTATGAACACTTGCCTCTAATTCAAGCAATAAAGCATATTGGTCTTGCTTCTCTTTTACTTCTGACACTAATGATGA
Source organism: Solanum tuberosum (assembly GCF_000226075.1). Taxonomy (NCBI): domain Eukaryota; kingdom Viridiplantae; phylum Streptophyta; class Magnoliopsida; order Solanales; family Solanaceae; genus Solanum; species Solanum tuberosum. The sequence goes on from NW_006239433.1 coordinate 166,037, forward strand.
TTCAGCCCCATTCATCACCACTACTCCTCCTTCTGTGGAATCCATTAGTCGAACTCCTAGTCGTGCAAGTCTATGCACCTCTTTTGCTAACTCTTTCTTATCTTCCTCAAAATGGGCGGTACTAACCAGAGATAATCTGCTCAAGGCATTAGCAACAACATTAGCCTTACCTGGGTGATAAAGAATACTCATGTCATAATCCTTGAATAATTTTAACCACCTCTTTTGTCTGAGATTAAGTTCTTTCTGAGTAAACACATACTAAAGACTCTTGTGATTGGTGAACACATCCACATGCACACCATAAAGATAATGGCGCCATATTTTCAAAGCAAATACTACGGCAACGAACTCTAAGTCATGGGTTGGGTAATTCTTCTCATGAACTTTCAACTGTCTGGAGGCATAAGCTATAACTTTGCTATTCTGCATTAACACACAACCCAAACCAACTCTAGATGCATTACAGTACACAACAAAACCTTACGTACCTTCTGGTAAGGTCAACACTGGGGCAGTAGTCAACCTCTTTTTCAATTCCTGAAAGCTTTTCTCACAAGCTTCAGACCATTGAAACTTCACTATTTTCTGAGTCAACTTGGTCAAAGGAGACGAAATAGACGAGAACCCCTCTACGAATCTTCTATAATATTCAGCCAAACCCAAGAAACTCCTAATATCAGTTGAGATGTGGGTCTAGGCCAGTTCTGCAGTGCTTTTATCTTTTGGGTGTCAACTCTAATTCCATCACCGAAAACTATGTGGCCCAAGAATGCCATAGACTCAAGCCAAAACTCACATTTAGAGAACTTAGCATATAACTCCTTATCTTTCAAAGACTGAAGAACTATTTTGAGATGGCTAGCATGATTTTCCTCATTTCTCGAATAGATTAGTATTTCATCAATGAACACAATAACAAACATATCTAAATAAGGCTTGAATACTCTATTCATAAGGTCCATGAACGCTGCAGGTGCATTTGTTAAACCGAACGACATGAGTAGAAACTCATAATGATTATAACGGGTCCTGAATGTTGTCTTTGGAATATCACATTCCCTTACTCTTAACTGATGGTAGCCAAAACTGAGGTCTATCTTAGAGAAACAGGTGGCACCCTGAAGTTGATAGAAAAGATCATCAATTCTCTGAAGAGGATACTTATTATTGGTGGTAACCTTATTCAACTGACGGTAATCTATACCCATCCTAAGGGAACCATCTTTGTTTCTCACAAATAGGATCGAAGCGCCCCAAGGTGAGATACTTGGTCGAATGAAACTTTTCTCTAAAAGATCTTTCAACTGCTCTTTTAACTCTTTAAACTCTGCTGGAGCCATTATGTATGGAGGAATACATATAGGACGAGTATCTGGAAGAATATCTATACCGAAAGTCTATCTCTCTCTCAGGAGGAACTCCGGAAAGATCATCTAGGAAGACTTATGAAAAACTCTTTTACTACTAGAACTGACTGAATAAGACGTATCTCAACACTAGAGTCATTAACTCGGACTAAGTGATAGAGACACCCCTTGGAAACTAACTTTCTCGCCTTAAGGTACGAAATAAAATTACCCTTAGGCACTGCTGAACTACTCTTCAACTCTATAACTGGTTCACTGGAAACTGGAACTTGACTACTCGAGTTCTACAATCTATTGATGCATAACAATCATGAAGCCAGTTCATACCTAGAATGACATCAAAATCTACCATGTCTAACTCAAATAAATCAACCATGGTACTCTTGTTATTCACGGAAATGGAACAATCACGATAGACTCTTTCTGCTAGAATAGATTCACCAACAGGTGTAGAAACACTGAAGGGATCAAGAAGTTACTCAGGAAGAATATCAAAATTGAAGACTTGGATCCTACCAATGACAACATCTGGCGAATCTTCTTGCTTTCAGCGACTAGTGATAGCATAAAGAAGGTTTCCCTCTTCGCTTGCCCCTAAAGTAGCTCATCAAGATGCAACTCTATCTGGTGGAGCAACTGAAGAAGACTGGGCTCTATTACCCCATTTATTATTACTTTGTCTGCTCTTATGACACACTCTCATAAAATGACCATTCTGGTCACACTTGAAGCAACTAGTGGAGCCATCACGACACACCCTGAGTGGCTCCTGCCACACTTAGCACATGCAGGAGTCTTAGTACCCCCTTGTGCCTTACTACCTTGTGAATGCGCAGGTCTAGCTCTGAAGTTCTGAGAATTCTGACTATTGTACTCACTATTTGTTCCTTGGTGCAGGGGCACTAGCAGATGATGGAGCAGGTCCTTTCTGCTTATGTTGGAAAGAAGACCGGTTCACATTACTCTTTTGCTGCCCGAATTTATTCCCTGATGTCCAAACTCTCTTGTTATTAAACTCTTCTCTATCCTTCAGCTGGTCCTTCTCAACTTGTTGCACATGGATCATCAGCCTTGCTATGCCCATGTAACTATTAGTATGGCTGTCTTACTTTCCTTATTTGACAGACGAGTCAACCCTATAACAAATAAACTCATTCTACTCCTCATGTCGTCAACCATCTCTTTATTTCTCTTAGATCACGGGGAAAGAAATGCCTCATGAAGTCACTCTTGACCAAAGGCCAGCTCACAATCGGTTACACATAAGCATAAGTTAGAAAGAGACTTTTATAGAGATATACTTTATCGAACGAAATGAGTATGAAAGAAGTGAAGGAATTCCTAAATGTTGCGGCCTCCTAATTATAGATGTGGTGCGCTTCTCACTGATAACTAGGACTCTAGAGACATGGCTTCATAGACTCTCTAGGACACTTGAACTCTGTGCTCTGGTACCAAGTTTGTCACTCCCCGAGCCTACACCCTGGGCGGGACTGGCACTCGAGAACCATTGTTGGTCTCAAGCGAACCCTTGGTCTGGCTTACTTACTTAGAGGAAGACTTTAAGCACTAAGAAAAGAACTCAAATGCAAGATAACTCAACTGTCTCAAACTAAACTCATAATTTTTTAGAAATAAAAATTCAACTTAGCCAAAGTGGCAACTCAAAACTGAACATAAGTCAATAACAAGATAAAGACAAATGAACTAATTGCTTGTCTATCTATGAAGCCTCTAATAAATGAGATGGATGTCGGGACAAGACCCACGACTTCCTAATGAACTAAATACTGAAAAGCAATAAAAAGGGATCTTTCTGAAGCAAGGAGGGTCACCAATTGACTCTGAGTGCTCAACTGAATGAACAAGGCGCTGGATGTTAATCCTGGTTACCTCCATCTGCATCATAGTAAGATGCAGGTCAACTGGCATCACTACATTGAATGTACGAGTGTGCGAGTTGGAATGCTAAACATAACATAGGCTTGAAAAGAATCTGAAAGAAGCACTTACCTTGGCTTTACTCAACTCTTGAATAACTTAACTCAATATAAAGCAATAAAACACATGCAATAAATCGAAAGCCTTTAAAACGGTAGAAAATAAATTAGTTCGTTAAAGAAAATGCAATAACAAACTCAACTTTACTCATAAAAGAAAGTAATACCGTTTCTGTGGGAGATTCTCTAACCAACCACCACCACTATGAGCCTAAGTGGTGATACAACGTCTTGCCCACGCTACTAGAACTATCCTATATTTTGTCATCATATAGAACACCTTAACTAAGTGGATCCACTAGTCTATGCTAAAAAACACTTAAGGAGTCATCTAAAAAGTATGATCCTTTACTACCCATGATGACTACATGATTTATGGAGACTTTGGATTATCTGAACTGAAACTCATTCCCATATCGGTGCTCAATACTACTCCCAAAATATACTTAGCTCATATGTTTGTAAAAACAAAACTCTTTCTTTGGTTTGAGATAATTACTCAAAAACTTAACGTAAAAGTTATCTTGGAAATCTCAGTTTTCCTTTCTTGTTCAAATGTGAACATTTTAAACTCTTGGGAATACTTAGTTCCCGTATAATCTTTGAAAATTGAACTTTACTCTTACTCTTTATTGAAAACTAGCTCAAAGGCTCTTTTGGAAATCTCAGTTTCCTTTCTCATTTAAATGATTTACTCTTTGGCAATACAAAGTCCCGATATACTCTTTTGAAGAGAGTGAGTACAATCTTTACTCTTTACTCAGCTAAAAACTTAAGTCTTAAAAAAAAGTTAAAATATTTTTAAAAGACTTTTGGAAAACTCTTTGAACTCAACTTGACTTGACTCTTAACTTTCCTTGAATTTAATTATGAATTCAAGGATTGTGATTTGTGATAGAAAGATCTCATGATGTTTAGAAGTGACTTTAAATAGCTAAACATGAGAAAAGGTCAAGAAATCACCATTTTGGAGCAAGTCCGCGACGCGGAGATGCATTTAATTATTTGGTCGCGAAATAAATTTTGAAACAGTGGAGTCTGCGACCTATCCGCGACCCGGAGAGAAAATTTTCACACTGAAGGAACATGTCTGCATCGCGGACCTGGTACCTGGTACCTGTTCCTTGTCCGACTTTTTCTTTCTTCGTTTTCTAACCCCCATTCGCCTAAATTTGATTCTTTTTCTCGATATCTCTTTTGATTCAGGTACCCACAACATATACACAAGAATCTAACTCAAAGCAACTGTAATAATCAATCTTAAACTCTCAAGAACTCCTCAATCTCATCCCAAATTCAAGAACGAAAGCAATTCAAGAATACAACTCAAGAACATCAAATTCTCAATCTTTTTAGGACGAAATTACACTGAATAAAATATGTTTGGCGCGTGGGTGAACGAACCCAATGTTGTGTGAACTCACATACCTCGTAGGGATCACCCCTTTACGAAATCCATGAGCCTAGCTTCAAGTACTTGATGATTCCGTGCTCCTTCTCCTTTTTTCTCCTCTTCTTTTCTCTTCTCTCAAAACCCTAACTTGTTTCTCTAAAGCGTAAAACTGAATCCAATCAGTTTAGACCCCAACTTAATTACCAAAAACGAAATTAACTAATTGGGTGGTGAAAAGACCATAATGCCCTTCTAAAATTCGGATTGGACTTTCCTTATTTGAACAACCCAACTTCAAATGGGCATATCTCACTCATATAAACTCGGAATCGCGCGAACTCGGCGGCGTTGGAAAGATTATTCCAAGATATTTCCTACGATATCTGGAAACACACCTAACTGATCCTGAGCTAGGAGTTATAGTCATTTGAAGTTGACCAAAAACTCAAACTTAACTTAACAAAATTTCCAGGTTTTTATTATTTCCAAAAATATCACTCTTTCTAATTCTAGTTCTTTCTAGTTCTTTCAATTTGCGAGATTTTACAAAATCAATAAACAATGTATATATTTGAACTATTGAATAAATAAAACTTAAAAGTTAAGAATTTTGAAAATGTAGGCCAAAATTGGGTGTCAGCAAGTGGTCTCCTTATAGACTTGTGAAATCGTTCCCTTTTGGAGTGGAGTTTGGCTCAAGATCCATTTTTCAATACTATATTAAAAGCATTAGGTGTTAGAAATCTATATAAGATATTTGATCACTTCAATATATTGCAAGCAACATACTTTCAAATAGAGATCTAATTGACAAGCACGGTACCTGGGATACTATCACAATAATCACATCCAAATATCCATGAACTGCTGATCCATATCTGAAAAAGGATATATATCATAGACTATGTACCAGACATGAGAAAAAGAAAAGCCTTCGTGTTTATTTCACCTTGGAAATTTTAGTTTTTGTGATTGAAATCTTGTCAAATCTAGGATCCAATAAATGGCGAAGAAACCTGAAAGCTCTGGAGATAAAGAAATCACCTCAACTTTTTAACACTACATTGGAAGACCAACGATTGGAGAAATTTCAAAAATAGAAACTATGACATTGGAAGAAAGAGAAATAGCTCATGTAAATGCCTCTAGGAGCAAATGATATTGGAAGGCAAGACAAATTACCCTAAATAAGTTGAGCAAATGACATGAAAAGGAGATGTCAAACATGAATCTTAACTTAAATTTATGCATTATACAAATATTTTAAATAATATGTAATTCTTTTCCAACAATATAGAAAAGTTTACTTGTCCATTAACGAAAGTGCTAGGAATTACAGAGAGAGATATCAGTTCTGGTGTCCTTATTTTAAGAGCACTACAATATCAGTGCTTTAATATAATCCAATCAATGTCAAGACTAAGAGTCTCATAAGTCATTAGTAATAAAATCATTTAAGATATACACTAACAGCCTAATCTGGGATTGAGGAGCAATTGATTTATTATTGCAGATGTCTAAGAAAAATTGCCTAATCACAGAAACAAAGTTGTTTAAATAGAAATATCAATAAAACCAGTAGATACAAAAATAATATCCTAAAACAATATAAAGGTAAAAAGAAAATGATATTTTCGCCTCACCTTTCTCTTTATGCTGCCTATTAAAAGACTTTAATCCAGCCTTTCTCGTCCTTATTAGATGTGGTCACATGTTGATATAAACATTAGATTGAGCTTTGAATGGAGATATTGAAGTCACAAACTCCCTCAATATGTAAAGTGGACTGAGCAACAAATTAAGCCTCCACACAAACATATGGTCAAGTCTCATCATTAAGTGGTTAGATATCATGCCTCATATCAATTTTGACAATTTTATATGATGGAGTTTTTACACACTAATGCAGTTGAAGCTCTAAAAATAGTTCATCATTGCTTTACAATCATAAGAAAAGTAAAAGAGAAGAATCATGATAAGCAAAGTGTACATTAGTAGACCATATTTATGAATATGTTACATTTACAGATAATACTAACAAAGGAAGCAACGTCTGACTTTTGGCCCATTAATAACAAAAATAGCTAAGTTGATTGGGGATTGTAAAACATAAATGGATTTTAATTGTTACAAAACATTTCTATGTAAATGTATAGAAGCTGGAGACAATTTTGTAATAAAACATGTTAATTTCACTACTTATCAACATACATACTGATAGCAAGCTCATGCTGCTATACAACTATGTCTCAGGACCAATGCAAATGAAATGCCCACAAATAATGAGAAACTGGCCATTTTCACATCAATACACAATTCATAATATTGAATTACTAATAGAACGAACTAAGAATCTTCTAGAACAGTTAGTTTGTTATAAAGTTGGTTAGAGGCTATTGATGCAGTGAAGGATGTAATATGTGATTAATGTGAAGTTAGTTAGAATCTGAGTAAGCACAAGTGTCATCTATATAAAGAGATAAAAGTGTATTAGATAGAGTAGAAGAATAAGCTCAGATTCTAAAAGTAGATTGTAATGGAGCTCCTACAATTTCAATGAATGAAGTTTTATGATTTTACTGCTTTGTAGAGTTTAGAAAGTTTATATGGTGTCAAAGCTCTGATAAAGGGCAAAACTAAGAAGAAGAAAAAGTCAGATCCTTAAAGTTTTGAGGGTTAACAATGGTGGAAACACAGACAGAAGAAGCAGAGGTTGATCCGCAGACAAATCACAATCATCCTCTTCATCTACAAGCTTCAGATACTCCTGAAGTTGCATTAATTCCTATGAAGCTCATTGGGCCAGAGAATTATGGTGTATGGAGCAGATCGATCGAAAACTTTAAGGATCTTAAAGAAACAATGGTATCAGAGCTATGGATAATAAGAAACATAGTAAGAACATACTAGTAGAAAGTTAAGAAAAATAAGAAGAAAATCAAACAAATTATATCCGGAATATAAACAACTAAATATCACAAAAACTGATAACGTAAAATTAGATCAATTAATAGATAATATATCTAAAATAGAATGTAAGTATATTCAATACTTAAAGAAACAATGAATAACGAGAATGAAGAATATAGACAAAAACTTAACGAAATAATTATAGAAAAAAGACAAGAATTGAGACATAGGCAAAATAGACTTAATAGTAATATATTTGCAGAAATTTGTAAAAAATCTATAATAGCACAAAGAAAAACTATTTTTTACCTACAAATGCAAATAGACAGCTATTGGAGATAGTGGTTTATCATCTACTTAATTGTTTAATTATGTAATAGTTAATTAGTTGTTTAGCTTATTACTAGTTGGTTATAGTTAGTTACAAAAGTTTGTTAGTGAGTTAGTTAAAGAAATGACAGCTGTACATAAGCTAGTAGTAGCATAGATTACATGTGTATATAGATGAGAGTTTCTCATCTTTGAGATTAAGCCTAATGAATGAGATTGGAAAATTCCCAAAGTCCAATTATTCTCTAATTTTCAACATGGTATCAGAGCACTGAATTCACGTGTGATTCAGAATTCAATTTCATATTCTATTTCGTTTCTAGGTTGAGAAGCTTTCACCATTAACAGAGCTTGAAGATGGCTCCATCATCAACTGGAGAAGATGTTACAATTATAGTCGCTGCTGATACGATTAAAGGAATCGAGAAAAATCGCAACCATCCTTTGTATCTTCATCCATCGGATACTCCAGGTTGTGTCTTGACATCAGTTCAGTTGACAGGATCTGAGAATTACTCACTATGGAGCAGATCGATGATGATCAATCTTCGTGTGAAGAGCAAACTGGGTTTCGTTCTTGGAACATGCCGTAAATCAGATTACAAGCCTGAATTGGAGGAGCAATGGGAGAAGTGCAATGCCTTCGTATTAGCTTGGATCATGAACACGGTTTCCAAGGAGCTTCTAAGTGGAATCGTGTATGCTTCAGATGCAGCCATGGTTTGGGGAGATCTGAATGAGCGATTCAACAAGGTTGATGGATCACGTAGTTATCAACTTCACCGTGAGATCTGCACACTACATCAAGGTAATTTGACAGTTTCTGGGTATTTCACTAAGTTGCGACTCTTATGGGATGAATTTGATGCATTAGTTCCTCCGCCTGCTTGCAATTGTGATAAATCTAGAATTTATGTTGATCACTTGCAATTCCTACGATTGTTCACTTTTTTAATGGGACTAGATGAGATGTATAGTCATGCACGTAGTCAAATCTTGATGATGAATCCATTACCTAGTGTAAGTAAAGCTTATGCTATGATAACATCTGATGAGAGCCAGAGAATAACAGCTGGTTCGAGAATCAGTAGGGATGTACATGAGTCTATGGTCATGTATGCTGGAAAAGGTAATCAGTATGTTGGAAGGATGCCTACTGATCTTATGATGTATTCTGGGAATGGAAAGGCTATGATGCATCCTAGAAATGGACAGGGTAATTTCAATTATTCAGGAAGTACTGATTCAATGGCGTTATACACTGGAAGAGGTGGGTACACAAACACTGGAAACAACAACTACAATAATCCTAAGCAGAAGAAGAATGGGAATCTCTTTTGTGACTATTGTAAGCTAAATGGGCACACTAAGGATATATGTTACAGGTTCATTGGTTATCCAGCTGATTGGAGGTATAAGGAGAAGTTTGGGCCAGGTACAGATGTGATGAATGCAAGAAAGGGGATGGCCAATCATGCTTATGCTGAAAATTTTACTGGAGATGTTTTTGGGCCTATAGGTACAGGCCATGGTCTGGTGTATTCAGGACAGGGATCAACTGATGGTTCAGGAGCCTATGCAATGCAGCCAAGGCAGGGAGAATGGCCTCAAACATTGGCAGCTCAACCAACTTTCACACATAATCAATACAACCAGATACTGCAGAAAATTGACAAAGAAGAACCAGTGGAGAATATGGCAAACGCAGCAGGTACTTCTAATACTATTTTATCAGTAAGGGACAAACATATGTGTATGACTATGCCAGATATTCACAAAGGACAAGCAGACTGGATAGTAGACTCGGGGGCAACATGTCATATGACTTCTAAACTTAGTAATTTAGGTGAAGCTTCTAGTACTATTAGAAGAATAGGAAAGAAAGTTCACCTTCCTAATGGACAAACAACATCAGTCACACACACTAGAAATTGTAAACTACTAGCTGGTGATATTTTGAGTAATGTGCTAGTGGTTCCTGAGTTCAATTTTGACCTATTATCAGTTTCACAACTAACTAGGGAGCTTAATTGTTCTGTGAGTTTTTTCCCTAAGTTCTTTGTGTTGCAGGACCTAGTCAATGGAAGGGTGAAGGGGATTGGTAAAGAGAAAGAAGGACTTTACTATTTTCCTAGGAAAATTCCAGAAAGGGTATCACATAAGGAATCAAGCTTGTTGGTGCAAAATGAGAGTTCAGAGGGCATGATCTGGCATAAAAGACTTGTTCATCCTTTAGTAAAAGTGTTGAAGACTTTGTCATTGATCAAACAGACCTCAAATGCTGATTTTTGTAACAATTGTCCAATTTGTCCTCTTGCAAAACAAACTAGACTTCCTTTTGTTTCAAGCATGTCTAGAACTTGTGCTATTTTTTATTTGATCCATATGGATGTATGGTGCCCTTATAGAGTTCATACTCATGTTGGCCATAGATATTTCTTAACTGTTGTAGATGACCATTCAAGAATGACTTGGTTGTTTCTAATGAAATGCAAGAGTGAAGTTTTTGCCACTTTGAAATGCTTCTTTACTTTGGTTCAGAATCAGTTCAATAAGTCTGTTAAGAGGGTGAGGTCAGACAATGGGACTGAATTTTTTAATAGGGAATGTAAATCATTTTTTATATCTTTGGTAGTTATACAAGAGAGTAGTTGTCCACATACTCCTCAACAGAATGGAGTGGTAGAGAGAAAACACAGACATATACTAGAGGTAGCAAGAGCTCTTAGGTTTCAAGGATCAATTCCAATAAGGTTTTGGGGTGAATGTGTTTTGGCAGCTGTTTATCTGATCAACAGGTTGCCTACTGTAGTACTAAAAAGACAATCTCCTTATGGTGTTTTTTATGGTTCTCCGCCTAGTTTGGTTCATTTGAGAACAATTGGTTGTTTGTGTTACACCACCACACTTGTCAAAAGGGACAAGTTCACTCCAAGAGCTGATGCTTGTGTATTAATGGGATATTCATCCACCCAAAAAGGTTATATAGTATATAGTCTGGAGCACCAAAAATTGTTGGTGAGCAGGGATGTGATCTTCAGGGAAGAGATCTATCCTTTTGCTGGAATGCAGAAGAAGAAACCACAGGTACCAGTGTTCCCTCAACCTACATTTGGAGAGGCAAATGCAGAAACACTATCAGATGTTCCTATTGATTCAAATATACATGCATCAGACAATGATGGATTGGAACAGATACCTGAAGATGTTTCTCCTGATGCAGTATTAGACGAGCCACTGTAGATGTTGTTCCTGATGATGCTGTTTTGGTTGAGCCAAGGACAAGACAATCCACTAGAGCATCCAATCCTCCAGTGTGGATGAAAGACTTTGTTACAAATGTTACTGATCCTGATCATCCTTACTCTATGGCAAATTACATTGCTTATCAACATTTATCACCTCAGTATCAAGTGTTCCTTAGTAATTTTACTACAGAGGTTGAACCAAAGAACTATGAAGAGGCAGTTAAAGATCCTAGGTGGGTACTGGCTATGCATCAAGAGATTAAAGCCTTGGAGGACAATGGAACATAGTAGATAGTAAGGTTGCCTGACAAGAAATCAGCAATAAGTTGTAAATGGGTGTTTAAAATCAAGTACAACGCAGATGGATAGATTGACAGGTTCAAGGCCAGGCTTGTGGCAAAGGGATATAATCAAACTGAGGGAATTGATTATCAAGAGACCTTTGCTCCTGTGGTAAAGATGGTTACTGTAAGGTCTATAATTGCTTTGGCAGCAGTATAGAACTGGAAAATATTTCAAATGGACGTCTTTAATGCATTCTTACAAGGTGACTTATTTGAGGAAGTATACATGGAGTTACCTAAGGGATTCATGAGTGAGAATAAGCATCATGTCTGCAAACTTGTCAAGTCCTTGTATGGACTCAAACAAGCATCCAGACAATGGAATGCCAAACTCACTGAAGCCCTATGTCTTTCAGGTTATGTGCAAAGTCACTTGGACTATTCCTTGTTTACCAAGAGAAGTTCCACGGGACTAGTCATTGTACTGGTATACGTTGATGATTTGTTAATCACTGGGAGTGATCCTATACTGGTCCAGGAAACTAAACAAGTGTTACATAATCATTTTAAGATAAAGGATTTGGGTGAGCTTAGATTTTTCCTGGGGATTGAGTTCTGCAAATCCAGTAGTGGCATATTGATGAATCAGAGGAAGTATGCCCTGGAGTTGATTTCTGAGGCAGGGCTTGCAGGTGCACAACCTGTTTCAACCCCTATGGAGTGTAATGTGAGACTTACTTCAGCAGCTTATGACAATAGTTCCAATGATGCATTATTTTATGATGTTCACATATATCAAAGAATGGTTGGCAAACTGCTTTACCTGACCAACACAAGGCCTGATATTGCCTTTGTAGTTCAGAATTTGAGCCAATATATGCAGCAACCTAAACTCTCACATTGGAATGCAGCCTTGAGAGTGGTAAACTACCTCAAAGGCAATCCTGGTTTGGGCTTACTTATGAGTTCACACAACTCTCCAACACTCACAGGATATTGTGATGCAGACTGGGCTACTTGCCTCAGTACAAGGAGATCAGTAACTGGTTACTTATTGAAGTTTAGGGGTTCATTGATTTCTTGGAAATCCAAGAAGCAACATACAATGTCCAGAAGCTCAGCTGAGGCTGAGTACAAAAGTCTGGCTACTTTAACAGCAGAGGTGGTTTGGGTCACTAGTTTGTACAAAGAGTTAAATGTCGAACTACATACACCTACCATTATACATTGTGATAGCAAGGCGGCTATACAAATTGCTGCAAACCCAGTTTTTCATGAAAGGACTAAGCACATCGAGATTGATTGTCATTTTATTCTAGAAAAGGTACAACAAGGTTTGATCAAGCCTAGCTACATCAACACTAAGGATCAGTAGGCAGATTTATTGACTAAAGCTCTTGGTCGATCCCAACATGCATTTCTTTTAGCCAAGCTTGGAGTTCTGAACATTTTCAGTACATCCAGATTGAGGGGGAGTATTGGAGATAGTGGTTTATCATCTACTTAATTGTTTAATTATGTAATAGTTAATTAGTTGTTTAGCTTATTACTAGTTGGTTATAGTTAGTTACAAAAGTTTGTTAGTGAGTTAGTTAAAGAAATGACAGCTGTACATTAGCTGGCAGTAGCATAGAGTACATGTGTATATAGATGAGAGTTTCTCATCTTTGAGATTAAGCCTAATGAATGAGACTGGAAAATTCCCAAAGTCCAATTATTCTCTAATTTTCAACAACAGCTTAGAATATAAACTACAACACAACTTATAAAT
>NW_006239433.1:179442-179549 GCF_000226075.1 Solanum tuberosum
ATTTTTTTGTTTACACGGTGTTGTGAACCACCAGTGTTTTTGTTATCTTATGTGGGTATAATTTTTCTAAAAATGGCATTCCTAATAACATATCTTTTGTAGTTAAT